>NC_142684.1:141503939-141806969 GCF_056320005.1 Nelumbo lutea | reverse complement strand
AGAACACATCTATTTTCATATAAACTTGTCACTTGTCTCCGCCACACAGTATTCTATTCACCACTTGTGCATCTCCCTCAATAATATATTTGGAAATTGGGAATTCAAAAGGATCTGGGTGGAAATGACAACCATACCTTGTTTGAAAATAAAAAAATTATTATAGGAAAAATGATATACAAGGAAAAATACAAGGAGGGGCCGGCCCCATAAAAAAAAAAAAGCCACAACCACCTCAAAAGAAAGGAAAGTATGATAAAAGGATGATTCAAGTTTTCATAATTTAATAATGGAAAAATCTATTCTTCCAGAAAGACATGATATTGGAGGGGCTTTGATCAACCAAACCCTAGGATGAATTTCGTAAATAACCATCAGAATGGTTACAACTTTCATGATATTGATTGATTGTTATAAGTTTTAGCCAATCCTATATATATAGAATAAGGCTAAGATGATGATGATGATAATTAGATGATAACAGTGATGAATTGAGAACTGAGAGAAGTAAAAGGTTCTAGGAGGAATCTTCTAATGCTCAAAAAGATAAATAAGAATTAATAGAGTTATGTGATCATATGCTGACCTTTTGGTATAGAAACCTTCTTTTATTTATGAATTATACTAGCCTGTTGGAAACATACAATATAGGAAAACCTCATCCTCTCATTTTAAGAGAGCTGAATTCATGAAACGGAACCTGAAGTCAAAGTGGCATGCATGCCAATATAAGGGGGTTGTATGGTCACAGTTCCATCATTCATTTTCACATACTAGCATTTATCTTCATTCTAACTTTTCTATTTGTGGGAGTTGGGACCTATGCAATCATTGATCTTGATCCATTGAATATAAAATAAACTGAGTTAATTGGGAGCCACAAGCTGTAAATTAATATGGACTCCATTCCCAATAAATACTACAAGAAAATTAATTTTTAGTAACGAATATCTTGTGGTCGTCACTAAAAACTGAAATAGTGATAAATATGCTTTACATTATAAATAAATGTATTGTGATGAAGTTTTTAGTATCTGCTACTATTGCAAAATATACTGACAATCACTTTTATCATTATTATCTAATGGAAAACAAATTGTAACGGATTGTGATGGAATTTTTAAAATAAGTCTCTATTAAATAATATAGTGATGATTATTTTTGTTATTATTATCATATTAAAAATATAATTGCAACGAATTTTTCGTCACTATAGATAATGTATAGTGACAAAATTTTTAAAATATGAAACTATTATATAATATAGCAACAATCATTTTTGTCACTATTAAGCATTTATAGTGACAACTAGTGGAGGAGTCTGTTGCTCGCAAAAAGAAATGAATTTCTAAAGGATTTCAATTTGTTGATAGAATTGTTATGCAGTTTTTTGATAGTAAACAGAAAAAATTTATTAAAAAAAAAAAACATTATTACAATCACTCGGGTGTTGAGGAAACACCAAGGTGCAAACGATTTTGCATTTCAAATGGAAAAAATAGAATAATTTGAGACGTAAAGGCAATCTAAAAGATCATTTGTTGCACAATTCTAACTTGATCCTTGAGGTGTGAACCCTAAACACCAATAGGTCCTAAAAATAAGGCAGTAATGGCCCCATGGTCAATGTCCATAGAATTAGTAACCCTAGTACTTAAGAAAGTTGAATATATTGGGAGAGAGAGAGAACCACCAAGAGCTTCCATGTTCGTCATTCCCCTATACTGTAGCTAATGTTTCCATGAAAAATCTAAGTACATATCCTGGACGTAACAAAGTTACAACTTAAGTACAAAAACAAAACAAACTCTTAAAATCAATCATGATTTGGTTTAATTATCCGTTACTTTATAGTGACAGAAAATCATTCCTTCACTTTTCTGACCCAATTTTCTTGCAGTGATAAGAATAGAAGCTTGATTAAGCGTTTGGGTGAGGTTATTCTCATCACATGACATTTATATTTATATATAAGAAAGAGGAGTGTGGGGGAGGCCAAGGGTCTCTCACCAAAGGCCTCGCGTGGAATCTCCCCTTCTCTCCTTCTTCATACATGTGAAAAAATTTAAATTAAAGAATTTTTTATAATGAAAAAATTTTTAAAATAAGTATCTCTCTCTTTCCAACAGTTAATGTTTGTAACATCACCCATCCCTCATTAAACCCTTCACTTTCATTTAAATATAATTGAATTCTTTTTAATTATCTCTGATAAAACATGGATATAAATTAAATGGGTTGGATGGGCTTAAAGGCCAACCCATGATCAACTCTAAACATACCTTTACATGCAATCAAACTAATGTTAAAACCCAGACTTGTCATAAAAAACCTAACCAAATTTCTATTCTACCTCATGCATTTGTGTGGATTTATTCACTAATACTTACATATTTACATACATGCATAATGCACCAATTACAGAGGACCAGGAACAAACACTAAATGAGTCAAATTACTGGTTTTATGCCAACTTAAGAAAGGCTACATATTTTCAGCCTTTCGAAACATGACCTTGAACTTTTATCTCACTCATATTATGTCCGGTGACATTGTCTCACCACCTATTGATTTTATATCTGAACTTTAAAACCTAAAATCTAAACTACTAAACCCTTAACTCTTAAAACTCAAGTGTAAAATGCATTTTATCCAGCCCGGTAGGAGTCGATATTTCCTCGATGGAACTCATCTATCTCTTTTAAGGTACAGCATCTGTTTTATGATGGGGCTGTCACATACACATCTTTGAACTACATATATCTGTTAGTTCAATTATTGGATTTCTAGGTCCCATGTCGGAGATGAAAAGTTATGACAGAAGATCACACCAGTTATTACCAAAATAAAGTAAAAGATTACACCAGTTAGGGAGTCTTCTCCTATCTGAATTGTTTTGTTTTATTTTCTTAAGTTATATCGAGAACAGATCAAATGCATCTCTTTTTTAAAATAAATTGATTCTAAAAGCCAAAAAAAAAGGTATAGTACGTAGAACACGCTCTTCGTTGTATATGTGTTTCTGTTTCGAAAACTAATTTGGAATTTTTGGTTTAAAGAGCATGTTTTTATGTGATTCATTGATATGATATTCTATAGGCTATAAATTTTGTTTTTTATTTTCAAAACCATTATTTTGATAACGTAAGAAAATATGAATTAATTTTTAAATGAAACTAAGTAACTTATATTTGCTTCTTGAAGCAAATGGATAGCTCAATAACTTCCTTTTTTTATGCTGTAGTGATTTTTTTGGGTAAACCTGACATGTTTGGTTCTTTGGGCATTATTATGTTGGGTTTAAAGGAAAAGGTACGAAAACCTATACACGATTTGTAAAAATAAAAGTTTCATTATTTTTTTCTTCAAACCAAATACAGCCTTATTGAAAAAATGTCGCTACATCAACGCCACATAGGCGTTGGTTTTTATTACATATATATGATACTATTATTTGGTTTTATCGTTTATCAAATAAATACTAAAATACTGAAAGACTTTGATTTATATGTATGGGGCATTTGAGGAAACGTCAAATTTATGTTTCCCCCAATGCTTGGTCATTTCTTAAAATAAAATGCTGATGTAACACAATACTCATAAAATGTCCAACCAAATAAAAAAAGCAAAAAGCATTTAAAGTGACATTTTTTAAATATATAAACATTTATTTAAAAACGCACCTCTTAAAAATTCCCACGGAACCAAACATAGTAGTAGTGATTTTAAAAATAAATGAATGCCCCACTGCCGGCTTCCAATTGGCAATTCCAAATGGGCATTGACGCTCCACAAAGTAGGGCCCACCCCACGGACGCCAAATGACAAATATGCGAGGAATTCACATCTGCACCCCACAAGTACCCCACAGCACATTCCAACTATTTATTGAGCATATCTCAATTACAAGTACGAAAGATGTTTCCATTACATGGTTGGAATGTGATGAGGCACTGTCGGTGCTTCATGTGGGACACCAATGTAAATTCGGCAATTCCACGATAGGCCGTATAATATAATTATCCAAGTTCCCTAAAAAAGTGCATGGATCATGAAACACCACGTCAATCAGATGATACATGGACCCCACACGTACAGGAACTGATGTATGATATATCGTAATTCAGTGTAAAGTAGATGATAATTCCAAATTCTCTGCTACATGCTAGAAGAGCCTAGAGGATGAGGCAAGATAGGACCGTCCCCACAAGTTGTTCCGCGTAATTAATCAAGCATGAGCCATCATTCTCTCTCTAGGGATCCATCCATGTAAGAGCGGCCATGTAATCAAATCGGAGTTCCTGCCCACTAGTGTCTATCCATACTCTACTTCCCATCTTAGAGAAAGTGAATAAAAATTCTGGATTCCCAGGAGGATTCAAGGATTCAGGAGGAGAGCATGGTGTATGATGATTGGATGTAGACGATTCAAACGAGCGAGAGCGACAACCACGTGTTATTCTAAACAAGTGGTCCTGCCTGAGCTCAGATTTTCCACAGAATCACACATCTCTGAATTCATAACAGAGATGCGTGACTCCAATTCACAGCCGATAAAAACTGGGTAGGAAAAATGAGTAAGAAATCTCGAGTAGTCCTTGCATGGGGATTGGGGGAACTGATTCGAGTATAGTGTGGTACCTGCAGAGTTCGTTTATTGAACGTAGTATCGACCTACCTACCTCTACCCGGAACTGGAATGTTACAAACTAAACAAGGCAAATGCTTATATTCCCGAAATCCACCCTTCTGTCCCCCCTTTCAATCCGCCAGAGGAGCCTGTCGACTCTTCAGAAGTCGCGGCCATATCTTCAATTTTATGATTAATGTCACTGGCGTCGACTGGTGATGATGCAGGAGGCGATGTTGGCGAAGAGTCAGGTGCCTGATCCGATGGTGGAGGCACTAGAGGAGAACTAACGTCGGGTGGAGGAGGGAAGAGCAGGACCGAGGGTGCAGGCGAGGGAGCACCGCTGTGGAGAGGTCCGGGGAGGGAACCACGTGGCTGATGAATGATCTGCGAAAGCAAGAAGGTGAACAGTATTTTTACCTTTATTTGATATTATTTTCAAAAAATGAATTTATTTTTAAAATTTTATTAAAAATATTACTTTTATTATGTTAAAGTCCAAAAGTTGCCCTCTTCTGCTCTAATTCCGTTATTTTATCCGGAAGAGATGTTAGACTCCATAAATTTAGACCC
Source organism: Nelumbo lutea (assembly GCF_056320005.1). Classification (NCBI taxonomy): domain Eukaryota; kingdom Viridiplantae; phylum Streptophyta; class Magnoliopsida; order Proteales; family Nelumbonaceae; genus Nelumbo; species Nelumbo lutea. The sequence goes on along the minus strand of NC_142684.1, from coordinate 141,801,766 downwards.
CACGTAGCTTCCACGAAGGAGAACCTCGTAGTCGCACTTACAAAGCCCTCTTTTTCATCACGACATCATAAAACCCTCTCATCCCTAACTCTAGTTAGCAGTTACCTCTAACCCCAACCAACTCCTTCCTTCCACAATCTAGCAATAGCATACCTCTCTCTTTCTCTCTTCCCTTCTTCTGATCTCTGATATCCTCTCAGTTATCGACCGCTTTCTGACATCCAACTCAGGGTTTCAATGGCTCAAGAGGATGATTTCATGTTTGAAGATTACTTTCCGTCAATGGTGACTAGCATGGGCGTTGAACGATTTCTTGCTGAACTCTGTTTTGGGTTCAGTCTGCTAATGGATCATGCCAAATGTCTCATCACGTTTGAGAGTTTGAAGCGGAACACCTTTCTTTTGGGATTGCAAGACTTGGGCGACGACGAGCTCTTTTGCATGCTAAAACAAGGAGATTTGGATGGTGACGGAGCGCTGAATCAAAAAGAGTTTTGCATTCTCATGTGCACGTTGAGCTTGAGTTCCATGATTGGTTCAGAAAGGTTACTAGAACAAACTACCTGAAATGAAATGAGCTTTAAGGTTTCAATTATGCATCGGTTAATTTATGGTCATCACGTTTTATCTTGTGTCTTTATGTGAAATAAATGCATGGTTCATGGTTGGGTGTTCTGCTACTAAAGTTTACAGGGTGCAGTGTCTGGGGACTGATTTCGCTCTTCTGTATTTATTTGTCTCATTCAAAGTTTTCTTTTAAAAAAAAAAAAAAATTGATATTTCTCGACCCTAAGGGAGAACCTATCTGAAATCTCAATTGTTAAGTTTATTTCAAATTTAAAGCTTATTAGTTTCACTTTGAAAAGTGAAAACTAACTGAAATCTCAACTTTCATTAGTTTATTTCAGATTTGAAGTTTATTAGTTTTATATTGAAAACTAAACAAAAATTACACTGATTATGAAGAACTTATTCCTGTTCTAGGTGCTTCCATATTCAAATGCTTTAGTATAATTTTTCAGTTTTCAGCTTCCAGAGCAATTCCCATATGCAAACTCAGAAAAGAATCTAAAATTAGAAACACTTGAACTCAACAGTCAACACCGCCACGCTGTTGTTTCTAAATAGCAAGCATATTAAAAGGCGATTGTAACAATGCCCGTACTTGGGAGATTTCGTAGCCCTTGATGAGTTACTTTGGCTGTGTTTGGTTGCAATGCAAATAAATTTGTACCCATGCATAATTATAGCAATATAAATAATTTGAATGTAAAATCTGACCTATTTTCGTTTTAAATTTTAATTTATTTTATTTGGTTGCAGTACAAATAAAATAAATTAAGACATGAAACAGAATAAAGTAAAACACAAAACAAAATTAAATGAGAATTTGTATTTTTTCATTTACACTTATATGCAATTATACTAGTGCAAATAAAATTGCACTTCAACCAAATGGAGCCTTTGGAACTAATAATAAATCCAATTTAGCATATATCAATTCATGCAGCAATATAGACGAATGGTTTATAATTCTAGGAGAGCTTCTATAGAGAAGGCAGCTGGGATTTGACCTTTAGAAATGAAAGTGTGGAAGGAAGAAGAAAACCAACAATGTAATAGAAGACGAAAGGAAAATGTTGGGATATATATATATATATTCATCATCTAGCTAAGGCTTGTATAAGAAATAATCAAATTATGATTATAATTAAAAACGGATTTGTTTTAATAATGGAAAATAGATAATTCTTTATTATTACATCTTTATTTGAAATTAATGGTGTTATGACTTATCTAATTAATTGGTTCGGATAGAAACTAGACAATGGTGACCATAACTTGATATGGATTCATCTTACTCTTGCCATTGATATAGCGCATGAATCATCTTCTCCTGGTTTTGCAGGGGGGATTTGGCAAATAAAGAATGAAATTTTAAAGTGAAGCTTGAATTGTAAAATATCTACACGAAAGGTTAGAGAAAAAATGCATCACTCCAAGATTTATAGCAATGCTTATTATAGAGTTTGTAATCTTATCATGAATAATGATTAACGCAATTTTTTTTGTGGTACTATTATCACATATGCAAGAACTGAAAATGAGAAAATATATTAGCATTTACATTTATCGGACAAGCAAGCTGCGTATTAGTTACATTATCTATGGATCAATCGTATTTTAGGGAAAATGTGTCTTTCAGTATATGAAGATTGCTTTGGAATGGGAAGGATTGCAATTTCAATGCTAAATTCCTTTGACTGTGTTTGGTTTCAGTGCAAATTCATTTGCATTGGTGCAAAATTATGGTAGTGCAAATGATTTGGGTGCAAGTTTTGGTTTATTATTTTTTTTCAAATTTTAACTTAGTTTGTTTGGTTGCAATAAAAATGAAGTAAAATAAGGCCTGAAGCAGAATATATAGAGTAAAGCCCAAAACAAAATCGAACCAAAATTTGCATTTTTTTTTTCATTTGCACTCCCATACTTTTGTGTTTACTTTGATTCAAAACATCAATTAAAAGTGTAAAATCCTGCTATTTAAAAACTGATGAATTACATGTTGGTGTCTTAGTATATGCTTGGCATCAATGTTACAAATGCAACACTTTTGAGAAAATAGTATCTTTTTTCTGTTTGAAATCTTTGCTGCTAAATAGGACGTTTCCTAGAGCAACAACAACTTTTTCTGTTTGGTACCAATGCTCCAGGAAACGCTTTCAACACTGGTACCCATTATCAAATACCACATCACTGTCACCTCACATCCCTATTGGCAGCAACGAGTTGCAAGTCCAAGAAACACCAAATTCAATGTTGCTCCAAGCCATGCCTTCCCGATTTCCAAGATGTGGCTTAGAGCACCGTTTTTTATGGAAAAATAGTTCCAAACAAATGCCCATTTCCTAGACCACCGTTTTTTTTACATGACGCTGATGTGGTGCCGTTTTTTGGAGCAATGGCAACAATGCCAAATAGATGCTTAATCTCTGTTTCTAGAACTTTAGTCGTCCTCCTTTCCCTGTATGAAGAAGAAATCATTCTTTTATTAATTCCTCTAGTTGATCATACGTATTACCTCTAATCGAATTTCTTGTGTTGAAATAATCTCAGACATGCCTTGATTTGTTGAAAATAATCCATCTGATGATGATGTTGCGGAAAAAAAACCCAAGAAAACAGATTCTAATGGCACTTAAAAATGAAAGTAAAATAGAGATAAAGAGAAACATGTGCAAAGAACACACACAGATTTATGTGGTTCGGCTTATAGCCTATGTCTACGGGCGAAGGATGAACAAAAATCCATTATGAAGTTGGTAATGGAGAAAAAATACAGAATTGTTCCCTCACAAAAAACCCTAAGCTCCAAATACACCCAATGTTTCATCGGTCTCTCACAAGATTAAGACTCTATATACAAAAGAGAAAACCCCTAAAAATACATAACTCTTCGTATTCAGTTCGGACCTATAAGATGAATATGAATCAAATCCATACCGGTCCAAGCCTTACACATCCACTACAAACCACTATGAAATTTTACCTTCAAATTTTTTTCAAAATAATTCAGAACGAATTCATAAAACAGATTGACACAAAGAATTATATATAACAGATGATAATTCAGCAATGCAATATCATTTCTAATATCTGAAATTAGCAACTACTTTAATTTCAACTCCCCTTAATGAAAATTATAAACCATGCATATTGATCAGAAAATTGACGACTCAGTGGAGATGGAATAAAAGCATTGCGCGGGATAGGGAGAATGATAGTAAAACACCCATTTTATGGTTAGCTCAACTACGTACCAGAAGCAGTAATGTATTGGCTATTAACAAGGCAGAAGGTTTCTTCAGGCGTAGGCCCAATAGATAATGGCTTTAGTTTCTCACACTGTCACACATCGATCCTTTCTGTTCTGCACCGTCGTTGGACTCTTTTAAAGATTCATTGAAGGGTAGAGAATCTGATCAATTTCCCACACGTGGATTTTAACCAAGAACCTGCTCTTCACAAATAAATGCTGTCGATAATTGAATAACATCACATCATTGGAGAGAGGAATGAAAAATAAAAGATGAAAACAGCTTCTAGATGTATTCTTTCTTCGAGGCCATAAATAATCTAATAGTACTTTGAAGAAAGATTCTTCAAAAACAGCTAGCAAAAGAAAAACGAAATTGGTTGTTATTAGTTTATTACCACTAAACAAGAAATGAGAATTAAGCATGGCAGATGAAACAACAAAAACCGATCTACAAAAAGGATACATGACAATAGAGCATTTATATGATAATTCAATTGTTCAATTCTCATCCATATATGTTAAGGCTTAAAGTCCCTAGGTATAGATAAAGAATTTTTGGGGATACTACAGATAATCTTACCTTATACTTAGCCCTAAGAATTTCTGGGATAGACAGTGGTTTACTTCACTGCAGTGGTTTACTTCCCATTGGGAAGTCCCATCGGACATAGTGTAATATTCCACACATTTAACAATAAATCAATTTCTCTAGTGATATGGTGAGGCGCGTCAGAATCAATTATCCAATGTAGAATTTTTCTTATCAAAAAGTCTTTTCATTCCACTAGATTTGTGAGAGTTTAGAATATTACGAAGCGTTCTCCATGGTTCTCCACTCACTCCAGGGAATCTGCTACGATCATGATCATTCGTGGTTCCAGCCTTCCGTCCTTCACTCACCACAGCTTAGGCAGCGTTTGCTCTTGCTTTGTTCCCTCGTCCACGTCCGCCGGCACCCATGCTCGAAACACCTCGCCCAGGACCTGCTCCCTTCCAAACGACGTACTACGGGGTCTGTCTCCCCACCATTCTGAATTACTTGAGCTTTGACCATTCCGGTCGTTATTGGCAGTCATGATACCGATCAGCAAGAAATAGTAAGAATCGGTTGGTAGGAACAAACGTGGAGCTTCGGTTGCTGATGCTATTGCGCATTGTTTCGATCCTTCGGAAAAGAAAAGGGAATAACCGAAGAACTCTTTGTTTCTGCCTTCTGCCTGACTACGACAGATGAAGAACTCTGTGTTTCTCGATCTCTCGCGCCCTTCCTCCTAATGGTCATGATCTCGTTGCCCAGAATCCGTCCCCGCCGGTGGCTCAGTCTGGGCTCTGGAGGGTTAAAAAATAAAGATTGGAATTTGTTCTTCAACACGCTGTTCTGGGACTTGAATTTCTGGGATAACGCAAGCACCTTAGCCGGAGAAGTCGACCGACCCCAGCAGGCGTTCCCGAAGGCCCTCTTCTTGGTTGGTTTCCTCATTGTTCGCCGGAATGTGGTTGAAGTTTTGGGCCAAAATTGGCGTTGTCCTATCTGCGATAGGACTCTTCAAAGCCCAATTGAGCAGCTCCTCTTCCCAGTTTCTGGGAATGGGCGACCTCGGTTTCTTGCCCCGATTCTGCACAGCTCGATCAACCTGGTTCAATACGCCTTGGGTTGGTATCTTGGTCTCGAGCACGATCACGCTTGGAGTATCGTTTATGGACTTCACCAATATAATAGCATCGGCGAATTTCTTGTATAGTTTGGGGACGCTATTGGAGATAGCATCCTTTATCTGGTTGAGACAGAAGTATCCAACACTGAAGAGGCCGTATAAGGTTCAGAGAGGGATGCCGGTGATGGGTCTGCCGTTGGTTCCGTTCAAGAAGGGAGAGAAGAGGAACAGTAACTTCACCGCTGGTTCCGCTGGTCCGTGCTCTGTTTCTGCATAAAACCACTACAGAGTCGCAAACCAGATAGCAGACAACAAGCAAGCAGATTGCAAGGAAATGAACAGGAGAGAAGGTTCCACGAAAGCGGTTGGCAACTAAAGCGGCTCGGAAGTCGGCACCGGCGACCAGAGGAGTGAAGAAGCTTCATAGGTTCAGGCCTGGAACCGTTGCTCTTTGTGAGATCAGAAAGTACCGATCAATAGGAGAGAAGGTTCAAGCTTGGAACTGTAGCTCGGATACCATGAAAAAATCTTTGTGGAGAATTTTGTGTATATTATGCAAGATACACTCGTTTATATAATTTAGGAGATTTAGTTGGAATAGAAAACTACCACTAGCGAAAGACCCTAGGGAAGATATGCATGAGGATTTCCCAATAATGGTAAATGGGTGGGACCGAACTAGGCACATGTCCATATGACTCGTTTTTAATTATTATCAAGAAATCATATATGCCGAGAAAGTTGTAGCACTACTATCTTCCCTGATAGAAAATAAAAGCTGCAAAACACACGTTGTTTTGAATTTATTTCTATTTCTTATATAACCCCTTGTTTTTTTTTTTTTCTCTGTTAATAGTTTTTACTTATCAAAAGCAAAATTGAATTCCGATGGGCTCCGAACAGGCGCCCCACAGCCCATCATTTCATGAATTGGGCACACTCCCATATTTGTATCCGTCTAAGAAAGTCATGTTGTATATTTTATTTTGAGAGATTGAGAGTTTGCTCTATATAGTACTGGAGTTCGGATTCGCTCCTCACAGAGCGCATGCACCTTAAATCCCATACTAACAGGTAATGTGAATATTGGTTTTTAAAACTGAATCGAACCAGAAAAATTAGAAACCGATTAGATGATTGATTCTATTTTTCACTAAAACTTGATTGAAAAAAAAAAAAACATTAATTTGATAAAAAACCACTAACCCCGTCGATTGAACATTCATAAAATAAAAATCTGCGAGAGCATGATTGCATGTGAATGTGACCTCCAACATTGTGGTGTCTTGAATTTATTTCAAAGGATAGTGTGTTTCGAATTTCGAGGCACGCCTCCTTTTAAACTTTACATTGTAAAGTGGGCGACAGTTTAAGCCACTGTCGACAAGCTCGACACAAGCATGTGGTCTTAGTTTGAGAGACAACGGTTGAGATAGAAAATACAAACACAAAGACAAAGATCTCTGTAGCCTGTAGATGAGAGAGAACAACCAACTTTATTAGTGTGTCTGGAATCTGAATAATATATAGAACGTGATATTCAAAGGATTTTATGTCCTACTTCCAGCATTGTTTTGATTATTATATATGCATGTTTTGTCCTATATATTTTCCACTTGCTCCAGATAAAAAGAAATCGGCTCTGACCAAAAACCTTTTATACCTTATATTCAGGATTTACGGTTTAATTAGTTATAAAAAATAAAATTTTCAGGATAAATTATTTAAACCTCCCCTAGGTTATCTGATACCACTCTTTCCCTTTGCTTTGACTCTTACAAAAACCACTCCTCACCTTTCAAATGGATATACAAGTACATCACTTATGAAAATTTGTTGATGCAAAATGCTGATATAATGTTGCAAATTTTTTAAAATCCTAGGCTTACCTATAAAAAGCTTTATTAGATTACATATTTATAAAATTACTAGTGGGGACTCATGGGATGCACGGGATTTATCAAGAGAAGCGAAATAACCAAAACTTATAACTAAGGAAAGAATGCAATGTTGTTTAAAATAATTAAATTTTTATTTTAATAATTTGTTATAAAAATATTTTATTAATTTAGTAATTTGGATTAATTATATTAATATTTTTAACAAAATAACAAATTATTGTTATAAAAATATTTTATTAATTTAGTAATTTGGATTAATTATATTAATATTTTTAACTATTTATTTTATAAAATAGTTATTTTTCCATATTAATTCTTAGTGTTATATTTTATTTATTTTTACTTTATTAATGATTAAATGTTTTGATTTTTTGTAAATATCACTTACATATTTAAAATACTTAAATATCAGTAAATATATAATTTTTTAGGCCCTAATCATAATTAAATTAATCTATAGTTAACATTTTTAGTCGTAATTAAATTAATCTAAGCCCAAACTCAAGGTTTAAGACTTTGGATTAAGCTTGGATCAATGCTCTTCCTGACCCAACCCACCCATAGTTACATGCATCATGACATTCGTAATTAGACCGGACCAAACCGAGTGCAACCCATGCAGGTATTACTTTTGATTTTTTATCTTTTCTTAGATAATATTGAAAACAAAGGAGCTATGAGGGATGGGCAACCCCCATTGAGTGTAATTTTGATATTGTATTAGCAGTTTTTAAGGTCGCTTGGCCTACCCCAACACACACCTTAAGTGTACTAGTATTTGTCTGGGCCTACAGGCTTGCTCGTGTTAATTATAAAACTATGATTTTTTGCAAATTAAGCTTTTACTTAATTACAGTCTAGTATAAAAAAAATATAACATTTATATATATATATATATATATATATATATATATATAATTTGTTATCTAAATATTATAAAATAATATTTACCATATATACATATAACTTCCAAGTTGAGCTTATTAGGGGTTAATTGCTTAACTTGCATCTAGTTAATAATTCGATTGAGTGTGGATTTAACCCCATCTAATTTGATTAAAATCCAAAAGTTATTATTTTGTATATATGAAATTATACATATATTTACTTGTACTTTAGAATTCAAAATCCAACATAATAACAATCAGATGTGGATGTTATGTGATGTTGATGTGGATATAGCTAGATTTTATTTTAATTCGATCCGCTTACAGCTATACTACCCACATTATGTGTAGGCTTGGTGCATTTTTGAGTTAGACTTAAAAGAAAATAGTTGCTTGAACTTGGAAAGTTATACATATAATCGGGTTATGCTAAGTTATAAATAATTTGTTGCTTGAGCCTGGAAATTTATAGATCTAATCGGGTTATCCTATCAATACTAATTTTTACTAATTCTTAATTTTTAATAGTTGTTAAATAAAACCTACTAAAATTTAATATTATTTATTAACTTTACTAATTTGTTTTATTAATTTTACATCCCTAGTTCCCTACTACCTGCATTATGTGTGGGCTTCGTGTAGATCTAAGCTAGACCTAGCTTAGAAGGAAATATTTGGTTGAGCCCAAGGTTGGGCTGAGTTATAAAATGGCCATCCCTAAGAAAATATTTTTATTTTTTATTATTAATTTTAATTATTGTATTAATAATAAATATATTTAAGTATAATTAAATTGTATTTTACTAATTAATTTTTATTAAGTTCTTAACTTTTAATAGTTAATAGATAAAGCTTGCTAAGTTTTAATATTTTTATTAATTATAGTTAGTAGGTTTCAAATTATATATAGATTGTTGCTATTATTATTATTATTATTATTATTATTATTATTATTATTATTATTGTATGTGTTAAAATATGTTGCATCATATATCACACATTACGGGTTTCTAGATGAACCACAGTCGTTTTTGAAAATGGGTCAATACAAACCCATTTATCTTGTCTTCTTTGTCTGAGTGATAAAATGAGTTCTATATTTTAAATTTTCATTAATTTTTTTATTTTTATATCATTTTTAATATGTCATCTATTTTATATAAGTCTCTTGTGTAGTACGAGCATTATACACAATAAAGCCTCAACTCATAAAAATTAATTAATTAAAAATACATTAATACAAAGTTATCTAATAAAATAAAAAGCATAAATAAAATAAAATACAACATTAAAATACATTCGTACTAGCGGGTACCCGTGCAATGCACAGGCTTTGTTAATAGAATTTGAGCCAAAAGGAGCTAAGAGTGCAACTTTGGTGGCTCCAACTCGAGTCTGACTTGTCTCAATCAAAATTTTTTGCACTGATTAGGGTTCAATTTTAGAACTTCAAGCTGGGTTTAAACCAAAAACTTAGGCCCAACCTAAACTTAGGTTGGGCATGGGTTGAGACCTTGGGTAGCTTGAGCCCAACCTGACCTAATCTGAGTCCTTCCAACATTTTTATATACATACCTACTTATTATCAATCTATTCTACATTGAAATTGGGCTACAAATATTAACATGCTCAATCCCAAGTCTAGCTCGAGATGTTGAGTTAGCTTAGGTTGGACCTAGGTTGATAAACTCATGCTCAACCTTGAGTTGGGCTGACCCTAAACTTGAGGTTTGAGACTTAGGGTAGGGCTTGGGTTAATCGTCAACCTAACCAAACCCACCTAAGTTGCACACCAAGAAGGAGCGTTGTGACATTCCTAATTAAATTTAAAACTAATATATTTTTTTTAAGTTTTTAATTTTACCAACAAATTTGTTGTATCATTCTATGTTTTAAATAAAATATAAATGGACATCATATTATAAGATTTAATTTTGAAACTAAAATTTTCTTACTCTTTGTTGCTTTATTAATAAACATGTATTAATTTGTACTGATTTATTTTTATGAAAATTTTAGAAAATTTTATTATGTTCGTGTAGTTTTGAAAAGTTATTGAATTTTTTAAATTATTATTAAATAATTTATTTTCCTTTTAAATAGTTTATTTACAAAGTTACACTAATTTATCTTTTTTAAATATATGATAGTCAATAATTTCCTTTTCCAAAACTATACTAATTTATCTTTTGAGGAAATTTTTCAAAAGTACAATAATTTTTTTACTGAAAATGTAAAATGAATAAATTTATATTTATTAAAATTATTTTTCCAATGAAAATTACTAAATTTTTTTAGTTATTATCTTATAATATCATGAAATATTAACATGTTGATCAAAATTATTTAAAATATCAATAACTAATTGTTGCTAAAAAATGACTGAAAATGTATAAAATAAATTTATATTTATTGAAATAAAATTTTCAATAAAAATTACTAATACATTTTAATTATTTTTATTAATATTTTAATTAATTATTGTTATCAATAATTAATTTTCAAAAATTTAAGAAATTAAACTTCCAAAATCAGTCATTTTCTGCAAATAAAATTTCAGTAATTTATAAAATAGAAAATTTTACTAATTTAATAATTACAAAAATTATTTAGCAATAACAACCAAAAAAATTTAGGGATAGTTAAATGTATGGATTACTAATTACCAAATATAACTCATTACCGAATTTCAATATTTTAATAATTAAAAAAAACTATTATGCAGAAATTACCAAAAACATTTAGGGATATTCAAATGTAGTGATTATTAATAAGTAATAATAGTTTAAAATAAAGAATAATTTTCTGAATTAGATAATTCACTGAATTAATAAATAATAATTGCTAAGAATTATAGTAATTTTTAATAAATTACAATAATTAATTAGTATTTATATAGTAATAATTAGTAATTAAGTACTGATCATTATTGATAATTTATATTTAGTGAAATAAATCTTCCAATCAAAATTTACTGATAATTTTTAATTATTATCTGATAATATCATTAAATAGTAATAAACTGATATTTAATTAGTTTTTGATTAAATATTGGATAATATCATTGAATATTAATCAGTAATTTTTGACTTCTGAAGTTAAATTTCTTAATCTTCAGTAATTAAATTTTCCTATTTACCAAAATTACAAAAATATAAAAATATTTCACAATTATTTTAAGTAATTAATAAATTAGCAAAATGAACTAATTTAATAATTAGAAAGTTATTTTACAATAACAATAAAAAATATTAAGGGATAATTAAATGTTGGCATTTTGGGAATCGGGTGATAGATGGGTGAGGTAGAATCCGGGTTGGATCCGACCCGCCAGTCCCATCTTCTTAACCCGTTAATAACCATGCACGGTGCGACCATCGATCCCAACAATCAAAGCAAGATGACTGAGTAAAATCCTCTATTGGCAAATCATGGAATCCCAGTTATTAATCACGCTCTAATCGCATGATGAGACTATGGTTCTTGTATCGTTATAAGTTAGAACTTAAGGATACAGAGGTACGAACTGGAAACCATTACAGTAGCCATTAAACAATCAGACCTCTATAGTGGGAGAGCATGGGTAAAACTAACCTGTATGAAACAAGGATGAATACCATGAAATAGACCGGAAAAACCGACAAATGGTGATGATTAAAAAAATTGAAAGTTGAAAATTTTCTTCACTTGGGACGTGATAGAGCTTGTTTAGTACGACTCTAGGAAAGGCCCGAAACAGAGAAATAGTCATCTGACGTGGCCAATTGAGAAAAATATAGAAATTTGATTTGTCAATGGGTTTGGACGTGAGTAATTCAATTTGATTCATTAGAAACGAAATAACGTGGATTGCAAAAGTTGAAAAATTCAAAAACAAAGGAGAAATTTTTTTCCAAAAAACAAAGTTATGAACAAGAGGAATCTTTCGAGGCTCAAATTAATAAATAAGAAGACTAAAAACCATGTGATCATATGCTGACTTTTGTAATTTTGGGTTGGGACTGGTTCAATAATTGGTCGTTATCGGTTTAAAAAATGCAATAAGCGACGAATTATTGGGGACCTCAAGTCAAATATATATGGGCCCCCATCTCCTAGATTGAAGCCAGATGAACACCCATCGGGTATATAGCAATAAAAGTTTTGAGTTAGCGTTACGGCGAGGGCTATTCTCATGGCATCGATGGTGGACCAAATAGACAGAGGATTAGGAACAATGCTTAAAAAAAGTGAGCCATTTATGAAAAGGATGTCTAATTTATTTTATGTGAATTTTAGAGTTCAATATTGGGAGGTGAGGTCACTGTGCCAACTGGCTCAGTTGGTATCTTAGCAGGTTTTAGCGGAGAATTGGAATCAAAATCCGCTGTGTCCAGACTCCAGAGACGAGGTGGTTAAAAGGCGCCAAATCATTTTCAGCTCTTTTTGGTTACATGACTTGTTCATTACTTTAATTACGACGTAGCATTATAGGCCCCATTTCGAATACGAAAATTTATGACATTAGGTTATAGTACCCCTAAACTACGCTTTAGGGGGTATTCAGTATTCTTTAATGTGATTTTTTTTTTCTTTTTTTTTGATTTATCAAAGAAATAAAATTGCAATATCTCTTGTCCTCTTTCCTAAACCGAAATTAACCCCTTTCTCTGTCCTCTGAAACCCTCACTGTCCTGGCCCCCTAACCCCTTCCTCTCCCTGTCTCCCTCTAATGATCAATCGTGATCTTCATTCTCAAACCTGCTTTTCTATTTATCTCTCTCCCACTCTCAAACCTTCTCACTAACACAATAATGATGAATGTTCTTAAATAGATCACAGCTTAGACATTTAAAGTTTGGTGATGAAATGGGGATCCGTCTTTCCACTTCATTCCACTGGTTGCACTTAGTATTCTTGTCTGGGGTACCATTAGTTTAATAAAATGATTTGTTTTTTTTTTCTTCGTACAAAAAAAAAAACAGGGAGTAGTTATTGGATCAGAAACCTAGATCTTGCCTTTTTTTTGCTTAAAAAACCATTCAGTTTTCTCATTTTCCGATTCTCTTCCCCTTTATTTGCAACTACTACTACCATTGTAAAGAAAGAGAGGCAGGTCTAGCTTTCAAAATTATATATATATATATATATTACAAACCCATGAAAAGTTTCTTCCAATAAGCATTTTCTTGTTTTTTCTTTTTTTTTTTAATCTTTTGACTTCATAATGTTATTCAAGACGACATGACAACTTGTGAATGGAGAACCGAAGAGGGTTCCTTTTCATTGCGTGTAAATTGAATTTTTAACACTTTTTAAAATATATATATCAATATGAGAAAATATTAAAAATAAAAATTGGATAAAAGAAACTACAGTGGAACCTAGCTAAGGGTGTCATGTTTAGGCTAGAATGTGCCTAACGTGTTGGACCCAAGCCCAGCCCGAAAATTTGTGGGCTTAGAGTCAGGTCGAGACTTGACAAAAAAATTTAAGCCCAAACCCAAAATTTGCAGTGCGGTATGAAAATGATCACCCCGCCCAGCACATAGAAATGTAAACGGTCCTACATCCCACAGAAATAGCTGCACAAAACTGTTCACAAGAACTCGGCCCAAAATCATCCACACAAATTTTAAAACTCGACCTCCAAAACAAAAAAAAAAAAAAAGAAAAAAACACCATGCTTCTATAAGGCCAGCCCGATGGTTTTCGACTCAAATCTGGCCCACCACCTTCCCTATCCAAACTAGATAAGGCAAATTATTCAAACCAAATGCTATTCTGGGCTTTCAAAAAGGGCTGTGAAAGCGTAAACAGCTAAATTTTGTTTACGCGAACTCCATTTGATTCGTAGGATGATAATGAGAAAAAGGGAATATTTTAAAAATATATTTTTTTTCTCTTGAGGGAAATAGGGGAATTGGTTGAAAAAAACGTGGGACCCCAATAGAAAAAACCTGAGAAAACACGAATTTTCTTCATTCCCTTGAAGAAGGGGGATGGGCCTTCTTCTTCAACCTCTCAAGAAAACTCAAGAGATTCTTCTTCTTCAACCTCGGAGAACTCTGTGAATAGATCCAACCACAGCAGACGCCATTAGAAATCTTGTCAGGCGAAGCTGACACTGGAATCATCTCCTCTGTTGTCACTCTCTTCCGTACAATCTTCTAGTCATCACTGCCGCTAGTGAGGATGATCTGAAAACAGAGAACCATTGTAGTAGTTTCTTCAAGGCTGATATCATCCCCTCTGTTTTGTGTTGGATGCTTTTCTTACTATTTGTCCATATAAAATCAAATAATGGAAAATTAAATTTTTACACATTTCCTTCCCATCCCATTTTTTCCCATTTCACCCAAATCTTGCTACAAACCAGAATTGCATTGGGCTCCTCCTCCGGTCCTCCCTCCTATTCATGTGTCTTCACCATGATGATTGTGACTTGTGAAAGCCACCTCTTCAGAAAGTGCAAAAGTTATATCATCCATGGTCTATAGGAGCATTTCCACTTTTTTCAAAAAGGCGAAAAAGCTTTTTCCAAGATGAAGATGGAATATCAGTGGTCATGGGCAACTCTCAATTCTGTAGCAATTTTTTATGGTGGTATGATGCCATTCATTGATTGCAAGTAGTATATCAGCCTGGCCTGAAAAGTTAAAAAAAAACATCATATATACTATAGACACGCATTAAACATGCCCAAAATTAAAGCCAAAACATGTAGATCTAGTAAGATTAAGAGGCTTATTTTTATCAGGTCATGGCAGGGCCATAATGTTGGACTCGATAAATTTAGACCCCGAAGCAGCTTCCACGAAGGAGAACCTCCCAACCTAAGGGCCACAAGTTTCCAGAGTAGAAAGCCAAGCTCATCCCGACATTATAAAACCCTCTTATCTCCAACTCTTGTTAACACTAACGCCTTAATCCGCTCTCCTTCCACAAGCTCTTGCATATCTTTCTCTTTGCTCCATATCACTGTTCTTGCTATCCATCCATCCATAGTTTCTGACTTCCATTCTGGGTTCAATGGCTGAAGAGGATGACTTCATGTTTGAAGATTACTTTCCATCAATGGTGACTAGTATGGGTGTTGA
Source organism: Nelumbo lutea (assembly GCF_056320005.1). Taxonomy (NCBI): domain Eukaryota; kingdom Viridiplantae; phylum Streptophyta; class Magnoliopsida; order Proteales; family Nelumbonaceae; genus Nelumbo; species Nelumbo lutea. The sequence continues at coordinate 141,786,424 of NC_142684.1, read as the reverse complement.
TCGATTTATCGCAGAGCTTTGTTATGGCTTCTGTCTGCTAATGGATCATGCAAAGGGTCTCATCACATTCGAGAGTCTGAAGCGGAACACTTTTCTCTTGGGAGTGCAAGACTTGGGCGACGACGAACTCTTCTGCATGTTAAAACAAGGAGATTTGGATGGTGATGGGGCACTGAATCAAAAAGAGTTTTGCGTTCTCATGTGCACGTTGAGCCTCAATTTCATGAATGGATCAAAAAGGTTATTGGAACAAACTATCTGATGAGCAATTCTGAATTGAAATGAGCTTTAGGGTTTCAATTATGCTTCTATTGTCTTTATGATATATATTCTCGTGGTTTTGCAGAAGGGGTTTCGGCAAATAAAGAATGAATTCTTAAAGTGATGCTTGCTGGAAAAAAAAAATGTCTACACAAAAGGTTAGAGAATAAACGTCTCTCTCCAAAATGAATCGCAATTTTTATTGTAGAATTTGTACTCTATGAATAATGAAATGTCTTTTCCTTTTTTTTTTTTTTTTTGGGGGGGGGGTGCATGAATAAAGAATGTATGTCATATGCAAGAACTGATGATGCAAAAATATATTACATATATCGACAATGGAACTATGTATTAATCCCATTATCTATGAAATGAATCATATTATATTATATGTTCTCATAAGATGAACAAGAATCAGGGAAAATGTGTCTTTCAGTATATATATATATATATATATGCAGCCTGTTTTGCGATGGAAGGATTGCAACTTCCGTTCACTACTAAATTCTTTTGTGTCTGCTTTTAATATTCCAATCAACAAACAAAAACTATGAAACCCCCTACTATGAAAAACTGAATTACTTGTGTCTTGATCTCTGTTTCCAGAATTTCAATCGTTTTTTCCCCTGTATGAAGAACAAATCCCTCTTTTGTTCCTGCAATCAAATTTCCTGTTGGAATTATCTCACACATACCTTGATCTCTTAAAAAAATGGATCCATTTAAAGAGAATAGAGCAATGCAACATGATATCCAATATCTGAATTCAGTAACTACATTCGGCTCCCTATCTTAATTATTCCATACAGATCAAAGAATAAACTAGATCGATCACAGGTTTGCGAATTCTAGGATTATGCATGGATAGCCAATACCTAGAATACCTTTTGTAGCCTATTGATTGCAGAAAGGCAATGCGATAGGGAGATTAATGGTAAAAAACACCCATTCTGGTTACGCTCATCAATTTTCAGAAGCAGCTTGGACTAGTAAAATAAAAAGGTAGGGGGTCTCTTCAAACGTAGGACCAATAAGTAATGATCCCACCCCATGTAGCATATATACGCTATTGCTGATTTGTCTAGAGTTAGTTATTGATTCACCACCAAATTAGACAATTTAAGCATTCACTCAATATGTTAATCTGACTTTCCCACACGAGAGGTTTAACTTTAACCCAAGATTTTACGTTTTAATTTGTAGGATGACGTCCAGTGAAAAACCTGCTATTGAAGAAGAAATGCTATCGATGATTAAAAAAGAGCACGAAAACAACATTTTTTGTGAAAAAGAAAATATCAAAACAGCTTCTAGATGTGCTTTTCCTTTGACGCCAATTAAATATATATACTCAAACAGTACAATATTGAAGAATGATCTTCTAAAAACAGCAGACGAAAACGAAATTGATTAGTGTTAAACAGCAACATGCTACGTACAGTTTTGTAAAACTAAGATGTTGCTTACTTTGTAGGTCAGAAGACTAATAAAGAAGAAACGGGAATATAATTGAATATACCAAGAGCAGTAGAGGACACGAGAATTAATATACAAAAAAATAGATAGAGGACAATAGCGCGCGCATTAATTAATTTGAACTGTCCATCTCTCATCCTTGTCAAAACAATTGACAAGAGGAGAAAACCAACAATTGAAGAATGATTCTTCCAAACCCAACCCAAATGTAATAAAACAAAGCAATTGACAAGTAGAGAAAACCCAAAGAAATAAAACAAAGCAATTATTTATTTATTTTTCCTTTCTTGTTCTTCTTAATTAGAAGGCATATTTTATAATCAGCGAGGATATTGGGCTACGGAGAACTGTTTCTATTAAATAAGTCATCTCCCACCATGCATGGTTTATTTACTGATTTTTGAGAATCCATATATCAACTATGAGAAAACTTGTAGATTCTGCCAAGTAAATAGCAGGCGTCCAAGTTAATTAGGAGTTAGGACAGCATGGGCTAGACCCAAATCTATCTGCAGGCCCCATCCCGTTATATATGTACGTATTTTGTGAATTTGCATTTGGTTCAATACCAAACTCAGGGTAGAAACTCAGTCCAAACCCTGAAACCCATTCCACTCAATTAGTACTATTTATTTTTGACATTAGACTGATCCAGCTAGCCCAATCTATCACATAATTAATACTTCCAATAATGATTTACAATTTACATAATTTTTTGTGTCTAAATTTAATTTGAAGGCCTGATATTTGTTATTAATTAAAAGGATAATCCACCCACAATTAATTATGTTTCTAAGAACACCTATAATATCTTTATTGGTAACAATATTTAGACACCGTGTAAATTAAACCTTACCAAAACACTGTTGTATTAGCACAAATACCTCGGGTTATGTTTTGTCCATTGCTTAATAAACTTTTGCATTCCTTTCTATGTTCCAGCACCGGGGGTTGGGTGACTTGGGTCTATTGGTTATACATATCCAGTTTGTTCGAACCTAGAAACAGAATCGCATTTCCCCAGGGCTGGCATGCAGGTCAATGCTTTAATCGTTTGCATCAAATGAGTCAAAATGTTACATTATAAATATAGAAAATTAAAAGCAAAATTGTAAAATAACGAGATTTTATTGATCTCTAATATTATATATTTATCATATTAAATAAAAATAAGTGACATTGTTATTAACAATGAAAATGGTTAAACATTTAAAAAAATAAATAGAAAATAAAATTTCTACTCAAGACCAATATTAGGCGAGAAACTTGGCCAGATGGTTTATTCAAGGTTAAGTGGTGTAACCATAGATTGAAAACATTGATAATATCACAAGTTAATTGGAAGAATACTCATAATTCATGTCCTTAATGGCATGCATAGTGTTTGGGTTAGGGTTGAGCTGGCCCCAATTGCCATGTGTTGTTCCCATGGACGCCCTATCACCTCAGCCATGTCAGCACCACATCACCTTCATGGCCCTCCTTATCACTTCGTCCACGTCAGCACCATGTCATATGGATAAGTGCAACCAAAACAGGAGGACGTTGCACGGATGAGAAAAAATCCGCTGGGGATTAGGTCTTATCCCGAAGACTTCGGCGAATAGTTTCATCCCGACAACCCTAGAAGCCTCATCTGACTAAGACACAGATCTTTGGCTATAAAAAGGGACCTCCCGTTCAAGGTAAGGGATCCAACTTTTGACTTCCATACCGTTACTTTGCTCGAACTGGCATTGTTTTCTAATTTCTCCGCCCAATCGACCACCTTTCTCGACTGACATGAGCATGGGAGTACCTATCTGGGGCCTGGGGATAACCCCTTGGGCCTCTAACTATCTTCTTGGTTTCATATCTTGGAGTGTGGTTTCATCCTTCCTCCTCGGCTCTGCTCAATTAGCAGGATTATCTGACTGCAACCTCGGTTCAAGAACCACCTCAGATCGAGCAGCATTAGATTGGCGTCGTCTGTGGGAATCGCACGAAAATCCATTCTTAATCTTCTCTCCGCACAATCAAGAAAGATGCCAAGAAACACTTCGGAACGATCAACAGGTCAATCCCCATCTCGGGGATCTTGCTCTCACCACAACCCTCCACTGCGCGAGTCTCAACAAAAGTTGACCAGATCATGGCCATGATGCAGACGATGGGTTGCTTGGCACAACCTACGCAGACTGTCCCTCCTCTTGTCCCGACGCTTACTACGGCTCATCCTCGCCTTGAGGACCCCAAAAAGTGTCGGCCAAACAAGAGGAAGGCACGATCTAAATAAGAAAGACAGACATCAAGAAAATCGGGCTCCTCAAACCGGTCCTGTGGACATGACGATCGCAGCAAATTGCACCAAACCACCGGTGTACCCACCAAAGAAAGGCTCAACAAACAAACGCTGCTCCACTAGCTCTCCATTACCGAGTGTAATTCCGTCAAAGACCGCCCAACGGTCCTCAAGAAGGAGAAGATCACACTTGTGGTACCAGATCACAGGGATGCGGAGATTCGGGAACACCAGCAATGTCTGACCGAGATGGAGCACAACCAAGCTGAAAGAAGTGTAGCCCCTCTCGTAGTCTGACCTACAAAGCCAAACAGCCAGCTCACTAAGGAGCTGCCCTTCATACAAGACACTGTGGACGATCTCCCCCTAGTTGGGTGGCGAGCACCACAGTTCGACAGGTATGATGGGTCACAAACCCAAGTGATCATATCAACGCTTTCAAAGCCCAAACGATGTTGCACTGCTCGTCCGAAAGACTTGATGTGTAAAGCTTTCGTGGTGACCCTAAAAGGAGTAGCCCTGACGTTGTACTCTTCCCTCCCCCCGCTCTCTATCTTCTCTTGGGAGCAGTTGGAGAGCTAGTTTTTGGCGCAGTTCATAGCCAACCAAAAGCACTAGAAGACTTTGGCAAGCCTCATGCAAGTGCGAAAGAGGAAGGGAGAGTCTCTGAGAGAGTACCTAGTGAGATTGTACAAAGTGGAAGTGGTGCGTGGGCCTCTGTCTCCATATTCCAATTTTTCATGAAGTTCCCGACCTTGTACAAAGTGGAAGTGGTGCATGGAGACCAGAGGGCAGCACGACAATGTTACCTGACATCTTGCCAAGGAAAGCGCCTAGCCATAGAAACCCTAACGACAGAGAGTATCAATCTATGGAATGAACTAAAGGCGCAGCATATTCCATTTTGCCATGAAGTTCTCGACCTCGTACAAAGTGGGAGTGGTGCGTGGAGACCAAAGGGTAGCACGACAATGCTACCTGACATCTTGCCAAGGAAAGCGCCTAGCCATAGAAACCCTAGCGACAGAGAGTATCAATCTATGGAATGAATTAAAGGTGCAGCGCAGCTAGCCTGTCGAAGACCTCATCCAGGTGCTGCTCTCTAAAAAGACCCCAAGAAGACTATCTAGGTTGGATCTCTCCTGGATGTTCTTTGGAAAGACCTGGTGTAGTTGTTGAGGGACCATGCTGATGTGTTCGCTTGGTAGGCGGCAGATATGCCAGGGATTGACCCCAAGTTCATCACCCATCACTTAAATTCTGACCCACACTATCGACCCATCAGGTAGAAGAAGAGGAGCATCACCACAGAACGGTGGCAGATGATCAACGAGGAGGTTTAGAAACTGTTTGATGCCGGCTTCATCAAGGGAGTAAAATACCCGGGCTGACTGACCAACATGGTAATGGTGTAGAAGGCCAACAAGAAGTGGAGAATCTACATTCACTTCACCTACCTAAACAAGGTTTGTCCCAAGGACAACTTCCCCCTATTGAAGATTGATCAGCTCATCGATGCAATGACAGGGCATGAACTCCTAAGTTTCATGGATGCATTCTCAACCTACAATAAGATCTAGATGCATCTCAATGACTAGGAGAAGACAACCTTCATCACTAACCATGGGCTATACTTCTACAAGGCAATGCCATTCGGCCTCACGAATGCCGGTGCTAGTGATTAGCAGATGGTGAACAAGGTGTTCAAGGATCAGCTCGGCTGCAATGCTGAAGCATATATCAATGACATGTTGGTGAAAAGCAAGTACAAAATGAAGCTGAATCTGATTAAATGTGCTTTTGAGGTTGGCTTTGGTAAATTCCTGGGGTTCATAGTTACATAGCGAGGAATTGAAGACAATCCAGAGAAGATCCAAGCCCTTCTCGACATGTAGTTACCTCGGACCTATAAAGAAGTGCAATGCCTCACAGGACGGGTACCCACCCTTAGCAGGTTCTTGTCCAAGTCAATGGACTGATGCCTACCCTTTTTCAAGGCCCTAAAAGGATGAAAGATTTCTAATGGACTGAGGAATGTGAACGGTCCTTCCAAGAGCTAAAGAGATACCTAAGCTCGCTGCCTCTCCTCACAAAGTCGAGACTTGGGGACGAGTTATTGCTCTACCTCTTAGTTAGAGATGAGGTGGTCAGCTCAGTACTGGTCAAGGAGGAAGACCAGGTACAAATGCCGATCTACTAAACTAGCAAAGTTCTCAACGGCGTAGAAACCGGGTACATAAATCTAAAGAAAGTAGCCCTGGCCCTAGTCACCTCGGCAAGAAAGCTTAGACCATATTTCCAAGCCAACAACATCTGAGTGCTTACCGACCAACCTCTCAAGCAAGTGCTACAGAGATCGGAAGCTATGAAGGCAATGCAAATGTTATTAGTAAACGTGCTTAGATTAAAAGATAATACTCAGTTTAGTTTGGATGGAATAGAAATACAAATATGTAGAATGCAAAACCTTATTGTACTCTTTCCAAAGTGAGGCCAAGGGAATAAAAGTGATAATAATACAACCACTAAAAACAAACTAATTAAGCTTAGGGAACAAAAAGTAGGTAATCATGAGAATCGGAAGAAAACGACCTGAGAATCCTCTATAAATGATGCAAAAATAATCTTAGACACGTCAAGAAAGAGCGCAATTAACTACCAACAACACTACAACAGAGATCAGTTCTGCAAGCGTGACTCCCTCAATTAGCAAGACAAAATTTGTAAACTTACACGATGAGGCTATCTCAGGTTGACCGCTGCAGTGAAGCTATTAAGCAGTATGACAAAATTAACATAACTCGATCGAATGACAATCCTGCCTGCAGCCACCCTCGTTGTGTAGCACCACGGAGCCTAAAACACAACACTCGGAATCTGCTACCTATAAGTTGTTCCCACATTTTTATCCACAGAGCATTACCATCATGTATTGGGAACATCTTCCAACGAACAGGGTCGGAACCAGGGGTGGAGGGAAGCCATGGCCCCTCTATGTTTTGAAAATCTTCACAATTCCTATTAATGATTCATTTATACTTTAATCATTCACCCTTATTTTATTAACTTTTACCCCCCACCCCCTAATCTATGTTCATGACTATTTGACCCTAGCATAAAATTGTAGCTCCGCCCCTACCAACAAATGACAAGAAAGATATTTTCAATACGCAGCCGTTATGTGTCGTGGGTAGAGATATATGGGAACAGTTCCTGGATAACAGATCCGAACCCAATAAGCTTATTAGCACTGTTGCATTTGCCCTCGAAGATAAACTACCATTTGTAGTCAAAACACTGTTGCCATGATGCTAGTTTTCAGTGTAAATATACATTTGAGTTTTCATACAAGTAGGAATGGCAACGGGGAGCCACTCCCCATTCCCGTTTTTACGAAAATCCTCATTAAAATGGGGATAAGGTTATTGTCTCCACGGGGATTCCCATTCTTCATGATTTTTTTTATAATATTAGTCATTTTGATTTTATTTTTTATTTTTATTTAAAAAATTAAAAATAAAATAATTAAAATTTAGAATCCTATTAAAAAACATTTAAACATATTCAAAACCATTTGTTTAAAAATATTAATATATAGATGTATGTATACATAAGTACATATATAATATATACATATATATATACTTATATATTAGTGAGAATCTCATGGAACGGGAAAATGAAAAAAATTACCATCCCTATATATTAGGAATTTGTGACAGCTTTTCCGATGCTCATCAACGGGAGTTCTAACTTCTACCTAGATACCTGTATAGGTTGCATATGAAGCGTTATTAAGGGGTGCTCAATAAGTGTAGTTCTATTTGGTAACTGATAGATTGAAAGACCAAAACACTCCATTTAGCTTCCTTGTTAGCTTTGAAATTAAAAGATCTAAAAGATCTAAAATTAAAAGCTTTGAAATCAAATGAAGCTTTCCTGGTTTTCGATTATTCAAAAACCCTCGTTAGCTTCCTTGTACATGTGCAACATCTAGCACATATGTGTCATGCATTGCAACAATTTTATATAAAATGCTAATGTTTTAAAATTTGTTTATAATTAATAGGTGAAAATAATTATAAAGCATGTAAAGTACATTACTCAAAAGTAATACATACCATATAATTGAAAAATTAGAACAAATGTTGAAAAACTTAATATTATATATTTATAATTTATGAAACAATAGTAACATTGATTTATATAATGATTGATAAAAAGCAATAAATGCGTTTGTGGGCCCATGCACCATATAATAATCTTTTTGTTTTTAAACAAAACTTACCAAATGTACTTTCTATCTTGCTTTTTTCTAAGATCTATCTCAAAAGCGCGTGCCATCAAATGGTCTTGATCTTTGGGTTGTGTTTGGTTTAATTGGTATATATCTTCCTGAGTCCGATTTGCTCGTCACAGAATGCATTTCACATCGATCTCACAGTATGTCAATCATTTTACAAAGAGTTTCCAAAAGCTAAGGCTATGTATGTTCACGTATTGAGGTTGATTATATAGCTGAGAAATTATGCGAGACCGTACCTCTGATGTCTCCCGAGACAAATAGTCTGAGTTGAATGGAATTATTGAAAGTTTGTCACACAAAGGTTGACAATCACGGTGGGGGTGGGGTTGGGGCTCCACAATTATTCATAAGAGGGAGCCACCGCCGTAGCGCGCGCTCTCTGGTTTATTTACATACCAGCAATCATGCGGGGTCCCGCTCTCCACTTGCATTTGCATATTCATGTACTAGCGAGTATCGAGTGAGCAAAATGACAGAGAGAGTAAAAATTCAAATGAAATTGATTTCGCCAGTTCGCCTTGTCAGCTGTTTAACCCAAAGTTTTTAAAAACCGAATCAGACAATTAATCTGTAAGGAGTCCGGTATAAAAAGTTAAAAAAATAATAAAAATAACTAAACTGTTGGACGGTTCAACCATCTGAATCAACGATTTACTAACCAAATTAACAGTTTTTGACGAAATAACAGTTCTGATATAAAATGGAATCAATTACCAAACCGGTTCCCGGATTTTTCGGTTCGGTCTGGATTTAAAAATCATGGCTTAACCAATAATAATACTCCACATCACTCGTAAACTATATATGCCGGCCCCTCATCCCAGATATCTATTCCACTTTGTCATTTCTTTTTTCATCCAAAAGCTTGGAAACAATCTTGGGTCCTATCTGGGGCGGCAGGTACCGTCCGTCCCTTTTACCATTCGGTAGAAGTGTGTGAATTAATTCTTCGTTTGCTGTCGCGGACTCAATCTTTTGATTCAAATGATTTGTTTTTTTTTTTTAATCAAATAACCACTATATGACAACTACAAGAATCCAACAAAACTCGAAACAATCGTGTTTTAATGCAATTTTGGTAATAACGTGGTGCGTTCAGGAATTGCAGAAAATTGAATCACAACAATTGCCAGAGACACCGCCTTATTCCGTCATGTTACCACTGTCGTTGGTGGAATTTATTAATGTTCAATGAGTTGTATAAGCTCTAAAAGTAACTTATTAAGGAGAAAAAAAGCTGAAATTCCTCTGATAACACGTTTTGCAGGACACCTTCTAAGATAAGACCCATCTACTCATGGAAATACTACCACTGGGGGCCTGGGCCAATCATGACAAACCAAGTCAGCTTCGTATACATGGGTCCGCACATGAATGAATTTGAATTTTGGAGTGGCTGACCTGCTGTGTGGGGGCCCTCCAGGCTGTACTATATGGTGGGCGTTTTTACAGATCCAAGCCACAGCCCACAGCCATAAAGACGTAAATTAACAAAAGATTGGGGGATGGTTGGTTGTCCTCCTTATTGTATGCAGTAGTCCCTGCAGCTGCCACGCCTCCAGAACGCGGACCGTGCATTGTACCATTGAGCAGCCTTTAGTGAAACCAATTCTATGATATGGACGAGCCATGAGCCATCCTGCTGATTCCCATGGGCCACTGAATCTGTATGTATCTCAGCAGCGGTCGACATATACCCTTCAATACCATCGTACTGTTTCACTGTAGGCTTCTACCTCTACGATGCACGATATAGCTGGAGAAAAAAAAATTAGTATTAGTGATTCGTATTTGACTCTCGCATGCGTTCAATGTTGGGTATGGATAATAGTAGTTGTAAGTTTGTTGGGTTCGGTAAGAGTGCATAATTAAAGTAAAATGAGTGTACTCAGTGCTCCTGCGAATGGAAATTTACTGAAATAGGAAGACGCAAGCCAGTTCTGATTTGGTTTTGTATTCGTAAGTTTACAGTGTCTTGTTTGGATGTATAGATTTAATTAATACGAATCGCTAGGCTGGAATCAACTTATTTTACATTAACTAAATTAGAGTATGAAGCTTATTTCCATTTGGCTCTTAACTCTCATTTTAAATACATAAATAATTAGTAAAAAGCAAATTTACATTCATTTTTGTCGGTACAAAAACATATACCCTCAAAACTGAATCAGAATACATTACATTCTTACCAAATGCATTTATGGAGACTTATATAAAGCCGGAACCGGAAGGCAGCATCTTGTACACCGCTTGTGAGTTGTGACCTCCACCTTCATGATCGACGAGCCCTACCGTATTCATTCAGCATTAATCAATGGGCCCTAAGATTGAGACAAAGGACCCAAAAGGTCAATGTGATCATCCTATTATTTTACTTTTTTTCATACATACATATAATTTAGAGAAATGCTGAGGAGTTTAGCAACTTTTCGTTTTATATCTACCCTACAAACAAGGTGGGGCCCATAAAGGACACGCCCAATGCTGTCCTGTATTGGGTCTTTTCGTGGGCCCACTATGTGTTTCCGTCCAGGTGTAAAAATTCAATGCAATAAGTCAACTTTAATCTTGAAGGATCTAACTTTGTTTCCTCTTTTTTTAGGGGTGAAACTGTAGGTCCTAATTCCTAAAAGAAGGTTGAGCTGTACGTGTATGTGCACAAATCTAATGAAATCACATAACAATAATATATAACAAAAAAAACACCTAATGAAATCAGATGGGGGAATTCAAAAGAGTAGCAGGACTGGAACGTGCGGTACAAAGCACATGAAGGAATTAAAATCAAGGGAGCTCAGGTCATCTTCATCTTCATCCCATCCTCACACATGATGAATGTTGTTACCACTTACAAGGATGGATTTTAGCACTAAGATTATATTCATTCTTCTATAATACAGTAAGGGTATTAAGCGATAATAAGGTACCAGGTGCTCGCAGAGAATACTGACACCAATCAAATATACCAAAAGCATGAGACCACAATGACATTAGAGGCCTTGTTTTATGAGGTTGATGGGACGTACTTGGGGATTAGATAGTTTGGTTCCCACGCAGCTTCCACGAAGGAGAACCTCCCGACCAAGGGCCACAAATTTTCCGACTAGGACGGCCGTAACGCTGTTATAAAAACCTCTTATCGTCAATTCCGTTGGCACCAAGGCCGATCAATTATCCTACAATAATACATCTCTCTCTCTCTCTCTCTCTCTCTCTTCTACTGCTTATCTCTTCCCGTGTTTCATACTCTTTTTCTCTTTCTCCACCTCCCTCCTAGTCTTCTTTTCCAGTTATCCAAGCAATGGCTCAAGAGAATGACATCATGTTTGAAGATTACTTTCCGTCAATGGTAGAGAGCATGGGCGCTGATCGATTTATTGCAGAGCTGTGTTATGGGTTCTGTCTGTTGATGGATCATGCAAAGGGTCTCATCACGTTCGAAAGCCTGAAGCGAAACACCTGGCTTTTGGGAGTGCAAGACTTGGGAGACGAGGAACTCTTCTGTATGTTAAAAGAAGGAGATTTGGATGGTGATGGAGCACTGAATCAAAAAGAGTTTTGTGTTCTCATGTGCACATTGAGTTTGGGTTCCATGAACAACTCAAGAAGGTTTTTGGAACAAACGACGACTATTTGAATTATTGATGAGTTCAGGCTTTTGGTGTGCTCTCTTGTACTGTTTACTTCTATCTTTCATGTGTAACGATGCATGATTGGTTATGGTGTTACTAGCTGTCTCAGAAAGAAGTGAAATAGTCCTTGGGCTGCTGCCTCAAATATTTAGCTCTTTCATTTTGTATTTGTTTGCCCACTCAAGTTACAAATTGCAATTTCTCACCCACAAGCAAAGGTCACCAAATACTCAAGAACTTAACTGGGTTTCAATTTTTAAGATACCTTTACATTACCAGAAAGAGAAAAATAAAAAGACAATGGAAATTCCTTAATTTCATTAACTAAATTTTCCAGTCGAAAGTTAGAGATCCTAAATGCCAACTCAAGTTAAAATCTTACTCTAGTAAAGGCAACGAATAGAAACAGAAGATGCCTTCAGAGAAAAATAAACAAAGACTTGTTGGGCGAAGTAGGTTGCAGAAGAAGAATATCAAAAGATATCTTTCATTCTTTCTTCGAATTCGCATGGAAAATCAGAAACGAGGATATTTAATCTAGTTGATGGGATGCGATGAAGTGAAAAATAATTCCCATTGTTTCAAAAATGTTGTTGCTGAAGGAGAAATTGTGGGTTCAAAGATATTAATCATTTCATATGGGCATCCCCGTAACAGTTCTGGTTCTCTGGCAAGGGAAATCTCTTGTTAGTTGCAGTGGAGATCAAATCCCATTTCCGTCGAGGTTGTGGGGATGGGTGGTACCATTAGGGTCTGTGTAAACCAATTTTACCGGAAAAGGAAAAAAAAAAAAACTTTGCTTTGAATCTTTTTCTGCAACTTATTTAAACGTATATCTTCTATTAAATTGGTACAGGAAATTTTCTAGGATTAAAAGATATAGCTTCACATGAATGTGGAATAGAGGGAAAGACAACCAGCTTTGTAGCTTGAGGTTATTGGATTAAGAGTACTGTTGCAGAGGTTACCATGAAGAGGGGTTGTTCATTGTGATGGAGATGTTCGTCTAGTATAAACTCCACATGGGTAGGGTTACGTGATGAACTGATACTCCTGGAAGTTAGTGGTTATGATGGTTTGAACTGCAATATTTAAGGAGATGTTTTTGTACTTATAAAATGTTTGTATGAAACTAGTGTTAATTCTGATGCTGCATGAGACCAACCCCCCCCCCCCCCAACTAATTTAAGAATAACGAGGGTGATAGTCTTTGTTTGATCTAGAGAATCAATGAACATTCTCTGAATGGGATTTTATATAAATTCTCTTAGATTTAAAATTCTTTTATTTCTCTTGGTTTCCACCAACACTCAATTCTGATTTAAGTTATTGTCTCCTTGGGTAGAATAATTTCAATTAGATTCTCACCTACAGGATCAACTTTCTTAAAGTAAATGCATATTTTGTTATCAATATTGTGAATTGAATAGATATTCCACATACAATTTACATGTAACACCAAATAGAGTATAGTTAGTTCTTGGAAGTTGGAACCCCACCACCGCAAGGATTTTCGATGCAACATTTGTTCATCGTGTTGTCTTTGTACATCTTGTCCGAACCATTATCCTTTGTTTTTTTAATTATGAACAAAAACACAGAGCATGGATTATAATACGAGTCTTAGTTCATTTTGTACGAAAAAAAAACTTCGGCCTAAAATGTTTTTTCTTTTATTTTTTGTAAATATATATATATATTAACTAAGCATCATAGATTTGTAGGCATACTAGTAGTAGTAGAGATGGGATGGGCTGAGAAAAGGCAGAAAAATCCCGTCGCGGTCGCTTCATGTATAATTTGAGTTAGGGTGTAGGTGTAGGGCCAGCCATAAGATGAGTACTGCACTCATCCGGCAGTCATCCTAAGGGAACCGGGACAAAGCCATTCAAATCAACCGGTATTGTATTTATTTTGGTTGGACAAAGCCATTCAAAGCCATGAAGATGCAATTACAATTACAGTGTTTACCAGAGAATAAAAAGAAAAAGTACTAGTTGTTACATTTTTCATTTACATCATACAATTTCATACAGTGTTTACCAAATGCAGAAAGATGGAACGATGGGCCACAAGCATCTCTACTATAATTGCTAATTGCTTAGCCTTTGGTTCTCATTTTACCTTCAGTCTTAATGTATGTTAATACATCATGTACATTAACAATAATGTTCACTTTTATTTTTCGAAAATACGCCAAAAAGTTTAATCCTTTTACGTATGCAATGATGTACTTATATAATAATAATAATAATAATAATAATGCATATTGTTAATGAGTAGTTTCTAGAACTTATTATTTAAATTGTTAATACTGATCATATATTTATCTAAATATATAATAATTAATGAAGTAATATTTAGAAATTATTATTATTTTACTAATTATATGTATATTATCCAATACTTATTTAATTATTTAATCATCTAGTAATGATTATTTTATTAATTATTCAATTATTAAATAATTGATTATTTTAATTAGGTAATTAATACAATTATTAATTAGTTATAAATAATTGTTAATTATACACAATTATTATTAATAATTTATAACTTTTATTAGTTCCACTTTCTATTAATTATTTTGTATTCATTTAATTAATTATTAATTAGTTTGTTTAATAGTTAAACAAACTTTTTCATATATAGAGTCAAAAACGGTTAATTATCATTTTTCAAAATTTAGCATTCAGATTTCAAAACAACATTCTTTACATTCAGAATTTAAAATCAAGAAAAACTCAACAACACCAATACACTTTTAGAAAGTAATTATTACAATTTCACATGTATTCAGATGTTAAACTTTAGTACAAATGAGCAAGCCCTAAGTCTTTTCTTTCCATATAATTGTCTCATTGTAGATGCAATGTGAGACATTTTTATCCTTTGCATCAGCAAGAACTTGGGATGGGTGATTTGGTCATTTCCCAAGTTAATTACATCACTAGCTAGAAAAATGGAAAAGCAGACATGGTCCATCACAAGTTTTAGGTATCATGAAAACCTTATTTCTCCCTAAATAAAATTCAAGCTTGGAACCGATGATGATATTCTCTTTCCATGACTAATTAGTTGCAAAATTAATGTTTTATTATTTTTTCTTTCATTTATACCAATTGGAAGGACTAATGACCAACCCGTATTCAAATTCTAAGGGTTTAATTTAAATAATTTAGATTGCAACATCTATCAGCTTAAGACAATACAAATTTCAGTGTTTGAAAAAATCCAAACAAGATATGAGATATCTGGGAAACTAAATTGGGGATTTGCAAAATCATTAATTAGAGTAAAATGTTAGTTAATAGGCAGATTTGATGTGCTTATTGTAACTTCATAACTCTTTTTTTGAAGGTTTAGAAGGGAAGAAGAAATCAAGAGAGTAAAGGACTAGCATGTCTGGGAGTTGGGAGTTAGGACCCCTGAATGCATGGCTTGGTTTGTTTGTTGAATGTCCAACATGTACTGCCTTGCGCTTCATTTTCCTCGATACAGATGCATTTAATCGTCTTTTAGTACAAATCCATTATCATCTTGCGCTTTCCAACCAATTCTTCTCCGCTTTTATTGTTGAGTTGAGCCTGTGTTTCCATTTTCCAATGCTCTGTTAGACAGTTTTTGTATGCCCTTAGCTTCAATCTGATTTGATGTACTTTTGTTATTTAGTGGAAATAAATAAAGTGCATGTTTGATTCATGTTGTTTGGTTTAATTCTGTGTAAAACCCTAAAACTGGACATTTATAGAGACTCATGTTAGTTTTAAATATTCACAGCCGTTGGATAAGTCTGGGGAGATTTATCCTGCCAAGGCTGATACTGGTGTGCCACCAAGTGTTGGGATGGCCTGTCTCAGCCATCAGGGTAAGACCCGAGGCACATGTAGTATGGGATTACTTGAATCCTTGAACCGGACCAGATTTCTAGTATTGCCCTGGACCTTGGAGATAGATGGGCAAAACTGGAAAGTTACACCTGACCCCTAGACTCGATTATGACATTTCAGTAGGTGTTGGATCAGGTTGCCTTTGATATGCCATTCAGTGAGATCCTTAGCGGGGATCAAAACCTGGGTATGTTGTGGCAGTTTGAGAATTCATCTGAGTGGGTGATCATAGTGACAGAATCAGCCACTTTGTCGGACAAAGGGTAATGATCGGGAATGCACTCTCTCTGATGGAAACCAAACTGCCGGCAGTTGATTTCAATCGTTGGAATTTTGTTTTGCAAAATTAATATATTTATATATATATATATATATTGTATGGTTTCGAATTGTTTGCAAATGGTTTTAATTCCCGGGATCCATGTGAGAGGAGAGTGCGGCACTGTTCCTTGCAGCCGAGGGAGAGGTCCTCTCTTATCGGGCAGTGCTTGATCATTAAGGGCTGAGAGGTTAAGTGTAAGACCATTGAGGATAATACCTGATGGGCTAATCTTGCACCTGCCCACAGTCCTTGGGTTTTTATAAGATGGCTTGGCCCAGGGACCACTTAATGTAAGTGATGGGCCCATAGGGTCCATATGATGGACTCAAGGGGTTCATTGAGTTTTTCAGTGAATTCGGCTGGGCCTTGTTTTAGAGGCTGGGCCGAACCCATGTGGCTGGTGTGTAGATCAATGCTTGGGTCCCACGCCATACAAAGAAGCCCAACTGGGCAGCAGATTGGAAAGTAATTAGACACTGAACACTTAATGGGCCAAAAGCCCATTTCGAGGTGGGCTGATATGATCACCCATCCATGGGGCGAATTTGAGATTAAAGTTAGTAAAAGGATTGGGCCTTTAGCCTTATCCACTCTTAGAGACCAAATTCAAATTAGATTTGAATCTGGTAACCTCCTGATAAGATCAGGAGTAAGCTAACTCTATCTGCAAAAGGATTAAGATTATCCCCTATCCAAATACTGATTTGGATTGGGATAACTCCTAAAAAGGAGGTTTCTTAATCAAGAAGAAAGGAGGAAATTTCGAACCACCTTGAAGAGGTATAGGATACCTCCTGCGAATTCAGATCTGATCTGATTCATACTCTCCAGAAAAACAGAAAACAGTTCAGCCTTTTGTTTTGGAAATCTCCTGCCGCCGCCATCTGCCATTGCAAGATTAGATCTTTGCAGAGAAGAAAGTCAAGAAATCTGTTCTTGACATCAGTCTTGTAAGAAAGACTGAAAAGGATTCAGTGTTTAGTACTTCCAGAGGATTCTTGTGAAGGATCCAGTGTGTAGGACGCACCCTGCTGGTTCTGTTCCATTCACAGCTGTGTCATCTTCAGCAGGAACGGATCTTGGAGCATTCTTTGGGCGTGAACACCAACTTTGGGAGATACTGCTTCTCCGGATCAGGTATATTCCTCCCATTTATCTTTTGGTACAGATCTGGTTTGGTTATGGTTCAAGTAGGATCCTTGAATACTGTATTCTAAATTTAGGGAATATGATTCCCAATTGAGAGAAGGTAGGAAATTTTTGAAATTCGCCCACCCATTCCGCAACCTTTTTGGCGTCCATTAGATGGATCCTACCCTTCTTTCATGCTCCACCTCTCTGATGTCGCTACTTGTGTTTCCATGACCATTATCATCTTCCTTCCATTGGAAACCAACCTAGTTATTTTTATTTGGATCCATTGGGCCCGCGAGATAAACCCCAATTTTACTTCCTCTTCTTTCGATCTATATTTATTTGAAGTGAGGTGAGGATTGAGTTGATAGGATATACTTAGGATCAAATACCGTTCTGTTAGGGTTTTATGATATGGGTGTAATTGAGTTGAATCGAATCCAGTCGAGTTTTGGATGGTTCGAGTTTGAGTTTTAACTCAAAAGCTCAAAATTCATAACTTGACTTGAGCTCAATTGAGTTTTGAGTTTCATACTTAAACTCTATTTAAGTCAATACTCGTAAGTTATTCAAGTTTAGCTCGGCTTTATCTAATTATAAATAAATTTTTATTAAAAATTATAAATGAATTGCATTTAAAAGTTGTAAATAAAAATATATTAGAAAACTTGATTATACATTAAAAGTAATAAGTAAATCAATAAGATAAATAAAAATAAATTATAAAACTTGATTATAAGTTTATTTATTTATATTATAAAAAATACTTTTAATTCATATTATAAATAAAAATATATTAAAAATAACATTTTATTAAAAGTTCAATTACTAAGTTTGAACCGGACTTAACTACTCGATTTGATTCGGTAATGTTTGAATCGAATTCAAGTATTTAACGAGCTGAGCCTGAATTAACTCGTGAATCAGTTTGCTCGGCTAGCTTACACCCCTAGTTAAGGGGATGGAGGATGGGGCTCTTTTCTTTTTATTAATTTTTTTTTCCGGTGGAAAAGTATGGGGTCGCAACTGTTGGGGAAGATGGGGTCACTGTAACTTAGGAGGAGAAGCTCTGAGGCATGTCTAAAGACACTGTGTTTAGAACATTATTTGCCCCCACTCAGTTTTACTGAGTTTGCTGTTGGGTTACAGGCAAATTCGTTCCTAGGATACAACAGAGCCTTGGGCGAGAATCTGCAACCAGCAAAGTTGAAGAGTCTCCAAAGAAACCTTCTGTGAGACTGTACTAGACCAGACTGAGAGAGAGAGAGATAGTGAATTTCGAAATTGTGTTTTTGGAGTCTGATTCATGCTCCTTAAATAACTTGTGAAGAGGTATGAGGTAAAGGTAGGTGCTGGTTTAGAGAAGACACCTTGAACAGTCACAATTTCAACCATTGTGACTATTTAAAAAGTTGTTAAAGTTGGTGACTGTTAACTTTGAATCGTGCCTCTTGATCACACCCGATCGAATCGTGACCGTTGATCTCATCAATGGTGATCAACGGTCATCAACGTACCAAAACCAAAGCCGCCCATCGCAAGCCACGCGGGTGCGAGCAAAGTGTGCCTCTAAAGCGCCTCATTGCGCCACACACACGCGTGCGCGCGCGTTGCGCGGTATCGAATCCCCATACTCTCCTCTACTAATTCTAAAGAGTGTAAATCAGCTCCTATTGAAATATTGAAAACAAAACTTATAATTTTCCAATGTGGGACAAGTTAAAAACTGGGTTTTTTGTAAGAGAAAAACTGATTTTTTCAAACAAGTGTACAGGTGCAATTTCTCATATAATTGACCAATCAAACCCATTGGATTTAATCTCTTATGAGATTAAAATCCAACAATCCCCCACATTGATTGATCAATTACATAGTTCTCTCTCAATCCAAACTACTATGACACAGTTATGCATACAAAAGGTGTTTATCAACTTAAACCTCTTGTTAGTATAGTTATCTCAGAGCCTTGTCAAAGTTATTGGTGGTAAGACATTAAACCAACTACTCTCAAGACAGACCGAAGACACCTATACACATAAAAATGTTCAGTCTCTACAAAAGTTTCAAATTTTACTCAGCACTGTTATGGCCATGTGCTTCTTTCCTGGTTTCATGAACAATCCCGAGAGCAAACCCAAACCCTCATGAGAAGTGGCACCACTTCTATGTTCACATAGGTGAAGTTCCACTATGTGCTCCGTTATTTGACACATTTCAAAACTTCATTAAGAGTTTATGTCAACCTCTCATCATAACGAACAGCATTGTTTATGTTGTGATGGGAAATTTCTCAATGTTAGTGCTAACAGCCACATTGCTGTAACTTGTTGTTACCCATTAAACCCAATACTGATGGCTTTTCAGTTCAGGTTGGGTTACCATTACAGGTGACTAAGTAAAGGGTTTTAATCACATCTCTTTGGTTGTCATTCTTACCCATTCTCTGGCTAAACCCTTGGTAAGAGGATCAACCAAGTTTTTACTTGACCTCACATAGGTTATAGTGATAACTCCATCTTGAATCAGTTGCCTAACAAATTCATGTGTCAGACTTATATGTCTGGACTTACCATTGTAGTTACCACTGTAGGCCCTTGACAGAGTTGCCTCACTATCACAGTAAATGGAAATTGGAGGCATAGGACTAGGCCAATGTTTTATATCTAATAATAAATTCATAATCCATTCAGCCTCTTTTCCAGCAACCGCTAAGGCTATGAATTCGGATTCCATGGTCGAGTGAGATATACAAGTTTGTCTCTTGGATGCCCAAGAGATCACACCCCCACCAAGGACAAAAATCCATTCAGATGTGGACTTGTTATCTCCATTACCGGTAATCCAACTTGCATCAGTGTACCCTTCTAGTACAAGTGGATAATCACAATAAAACAAGCCAAGTTCCAAGGTTCTCTTGAGATACCCAAGAACTCTCCCAATTGCTTTTCAGTGCTCTGCACCGGGATTACTTGTAAACCAACTGAGTTTACTTACTACAAATCCTTTGGCTATAAGTGTTCTAATAGAAGTTGTTCTAGCCACTAGTGCATAGGTGTCAAAGTAATCAATCCCTTCCTTTTGACTAAATCCTTTGGCTACCAATCTATCCTTAAAAGTTTGCACAGTTCCATCAATGTTGTATTTTCTTCTGAACACCCATTTACATTTTATTGGATTTGATCCTGGAGGTAGATCTACTAGTACTCATGTGTTATTTGACATTATTGAATCCATTTCATCATTTATAGCTTTCTTTCAAAAGGCAGCATCTCTAGAGGTCATGGCCTCACTATAGGTTTTTGGATCATTTTCAATGTTTAGGACAATTGGTATTTTATTTAAAATCTTCTCTCTATCAGCCTCAACCAAAAATACAATTGACTGGGTAAAGATAAAATCTGAGCCTAAGTGTTTCTCTATTCTTTGTCTTTGACTTCTTCTAAGTCCTACTGTAGGTGTTATAGTTGTGTCATTTCTTCTTTCAGTCTCATTATTATCAACAGGTATTGAGATCTGAGTTTCTCTGTCATTTTCTGTGGATTCATTTTCTACAGGTTCAGAACACAGTTTATTTTCAAAGAATTCAACATCTCTAGTTTCAATTATTATGTTGGACTCTAAGTCTAGAAGCCTATAGGCATTGCTATGTTATGCATATCCAACAAACATATTTTTCTTAGCTTTGAGTCCTAATTTGGTTCTTTTAGAATTTGGAAATCTATAATATGCTAAGCACTCCCACACTTTTAGATATGCTAAATTAGGTTTTCTTCCTGTTCATAATTCATATGGGCATTTGTTATTAACTCTAGAAACAATTCTGTTATGTAAATGGCAGGCTGTTAGGAGTGCTTCCCCCCACAGGTTTAAGGGTGCATTAGCTTTTAACGACATGCAGTTTATCATTTCTATAAGTGTTCTATTTTTCCTTTCAACTAGGGTTTTATCCTTATTGTCTCTAAACCGAGACTCTTCTTCAATATGAAGTTGTTGCTGAATTTGCTCTAAGGTAAGTTTTTCAGCCTTGTGCAGAATCTTCTTCCTGTAGTCCTTCCAAGAGGGTGGAAGTTTGGCAATGATTGCTCCCACTTGGAAAGATTCAGGAAGGATGATGTTAAGGGATTGAATTTTATTGACTATCATCTGTAGTTCATGAACTTGCTCTAGTATGGGTTTATGGTTGTTCATGGTGAAGTCAAAGTATTATGCAATAAGATACTTATTCGTACCTGCTTCTTGCACCTTGTATTTGAATTCCAGGGTCTTCCAGATTTCTTTTGGAGATGTAAGTTCCTTGTAGAAGTTATAGAGCCGGTCTGATAAGGCATTCAATATGTGTCATCGGCACAGAAGTGAGTCATCTTCCCGTTTTACTCTTTCCTTCTTTAGTTTCTCAAACTCTTTGTCAGTGGGTTCAGGAAGTGATTGCAGATTCGAGTCCAACAGATAGTATAGCTTCAGTGTGGTCAGAAAGAAGATCATCTTGTCTTGCCATTGGCTGAAATTTGCTCCATCGAACTGGTCTAGTCGAACAAGATCTTAGTTCATCATCTTGATCGAAGTCATGCTTGCTTCCGCCTCCATTGCAGAATAACGTTATAAAATTGTTGGGGAAGATGGGGTCATTGTAACTTAGGAGGAGAAGCTCTGAGGCGCATCTGAAGACATTGTCTTTAGAACGTTATTTGCCCCCACTCAGTTTTACTGAGTTTGCTGTTGGGTTACAGGCAAATTCGTTCCTAGGATACAACAGAGCCTTGGGCGAGAATCTGCAACCAGCAAAGTTGAAGAGTCTCCAAAGAAACCTTCTGTGAGACTGTAGCAGACCGGACTGAGAGAGAGAGATAGTGAATTTCGAAATTGTGTTTTTGGAGTCTGATTCATGCTCCTTAAATAACTTGTGAAGAGGTATGAGGAAAAGGTAGATGTTGGTTTAGAAAAGGCACATTGAACAATCACAATTTCAACCATTGTGATTGTTTAAAAAGTTGTTAACAGTTGGTGACTGTTAACTTTGAATTGTGCCTCTTGATCACACCCGATCGAATCGTGACCGTTGATCTCATCAATGGTGATCAATGGTCATCAACGTACCAAAACCAGAGCCGCCCATCGCAAGCCACGTGGGTGCGAGCAAAGTGCGCCTTTAAAGTGCCTCATTGCGCCACACACACGTGTGCGTGCATTGCGCGGTATCGAATCCCCATGCTCTCCTCTGCTAATTCTAAGGAGTGCAAATCAACTCCTATTGAAATATTTAAAACAAAACTTATAATTTTCCAATGTGGGACAAGTTTAAAACTGGGTTTTTTGTAAGAGAAAAACTGCTTTTTTCAAACAAATGTACAGGTGCAATTTCTTATATAATTGACCAATCAAATCCATTGGATTTAATCTCTGAATCAGTTTGTTCGGCTAGCTTACACCCCTAGTTAAGGGGA
Source organism: Nelumbo lutea (assembly GCF_056320005.1). Classification (NCBI taxonomy): domain Eukaryota; kingdom Viridiplantae; phylum Streptophyta; class Magnoliopsida; order Proteales; family Nelumbonaceae; genus Nelumbo; species Nelumbo lutea. The sequence continues at coordinate 141,763,681 of NC_142684.1, read as the reverse complement.
TGGAGGATGGGGCTCTTTTCTTTTTATTAATTTTTTTTTCGGGTGGAAAAAGTATGGGGTCGCAACTCGCAACATAGCATGTTATAATCAGCGCTTAGCGGGAATACGAAGGCAACAAAATTAGTATTAAAACAGTATTGATTTGCCACTTGGAAATGGAATATGTAAGCAACAAGCGTTTAATGTTGTTACATAAAGACTACTGTTTTTTTTTTTTTTTTTCTTTTGAATTTTAGCGACGATAATGAAAAGTGGCCATCGTAATTGGTAAACAGAAAAAATAGAGAAGGAGAACGAGGGCGAGGGAAAGCGCTTGGAAATTTCCTTTGTGGCGGAAACTTGCAAAAAGACATGACATCATTAACAATGGCTGTCTGTTGGCGCTGGGGTTTCCCAGAACTTACGACCACCATAAATTGTTTGTATTCCCATCAACACAGCATTATTCATATCAGTGTCGGGCCGTGTCTTCACGACGGCCTTAATTCATACAATGTTGTATAGCCCCGCGCTAAGACAACCAAAATGAAAGCCTTTGATATCCCTGCGCTGCCACAGTATGGTGCCCTTTGAGTTTCCTTTGCAATTGCATAATCCTTCATAATTTATTTAAGTTAGGGGTCTTTTGGTAATAACATTTTTTTAGTACGATATGACTTGATGCTGTTTTGTCTTGCAGTCGATAAATTATTAGGAAATTTGTTGTCCTGTCACTTAGTAAATAAATTAGAAATTATTTATGATATGTTGTAAGTTGCAATTTTTTTTATTGGAAAAGTAAATTTTTCATTTTATATCAAAAGTATTTTTAGGTAAGTTTTTCATACCATTTTTAGTAAAATGTAATTATTGAAAGTAGCAATTTTGTCTCATATTGTTTTAATAGTTTTTTTTGGGGGGATAATTATTAGGGTAAAATATAAAAACCTCCCCTATTTTTTTGTAATTAAAAAAATCTCCCCTATGATAATTGTAAAATAAATTTACAAATATCTCCCTTATTTGAATTTTACATACGATAAACACTGACGTAGCACATTAATATTTTTAAAATATCACTTTTATCCATGAATTTATCTGCCTGGTCAATCCCGCTGCTTGTCTTCTCTTTATCTCACTTTCCTGTTCCTCCTCCCAAGGGCTGAAGCCAGCCTTGTAGATGGAAGGGGGAACAACCGAGAGAGAAAATGTCAGAACTTATAAAGCTCATTGGCTTCAAAAATGGTTCGTCAGTTCAACTACAAATGGTTTGTCAAGCATCTAGCCGAACCCATTCTAGAGGTTCTGGTTAGGAGATTATCCTCACAAATGCACCGTACCTATTATGTTTCTCCAAATCAATTTCTTTGCTATCAATTTCTCAAAAGCCCTTTTGGATTCTACCTTTATGTCTATTTTTGATAGAAAAATTAGCAATTCGTTACAAGTAAGTGCATCAAGAGTGATACCATCGTTGCCATTCAAAGCTTCAATAAGCTTCTAAAACATGGAAGATAGAGCAAGACCTTTTTTTTTTTTTTTTTTTTTTTTTTCTGAGCAAAGCAACAAGAATAAAGTTATAAATGTGGGGACTCAAGCCAATTCCCGGTTCTTCCATGAGATGTAATATTTCATTAGCCAAATCAAAACCTACATGATCGGATACATGGGAGAAAAGGGTGTTTGTAGTCGATTCACCATACTCAATGGAGTTACTGCCATCTCCTTTAATACCACTATTAAAGAGTAAGAAGAAACAAAGGCAGCTAACAAGCGAGGGGCGGTGGTGATGCAGGTAATACCGTTATAGGTTTCAAAAAGTTTCTTCCTATTTGGTTTTATTTCTTATTTTTACGGACTGAGACAAGCATTTCTTCTAAGAGACACCAAAAAGTTCATAAATGTTTTAAACCAGAGCTCATACACAATTTTTTTTTGTAAGAAGGGCATTATGGTAATTTTAATATTTTTATTTGAGAAACCAGCAAAAGGGAGGTATTTGTACATTATTAAAATCAAAACATAGGGGAGGTTTATAAGACTGTCAAAAAATCTAGGGAAAGTTTTTATATTTTATTTTTACCCTAATTATCTATATCTATACTATATATAAACGTGTGGATGGAGAGTGAAACTTTTTTAGATTAAAATTACCCTCTATTTCTTTGTTTGAGAAATGATTTAAAAGTCATTTTATTACAACTTTAATGATAGTTTTAATGGCAACTAAAATGTCCATATTTGTTTATTTAGTCCATCTCTAATTGTAAGGATTGAAAATGTAACTTCAATTAATTTTTTTCACCCCATTTAATCTCCTTTCGTAAGTCTTATACTTAAAGCATTAATTCTCATTTTCTCTTATTAAACCATATATTTCATTTATTTTTCACTAATAAATGCTTCTAATTAGATCTGTGTCAATATTTTCTAACAATATAAGTCCATATATTTTAAAAGTGACACAAAAACAGAATCATTCTTTATCCAAGTAGTTGTTAAGCAATTCAACCATCCGAGTCAAATTGGTCAACCTATAAAGTCATCGTTAGGTAATAAAATTTTTGAAATAAAAATAAAATGAAAAATTACAAAAATGTAAGAAAAATTAGATACATTTATGATATATTTATTAATAAAATTAAAAAAAATAAGTGTAATAAACAATAATTATTTTATTGATAATGAAAATGAAATACATAATTTAGAACTAACAAAAATAAAATTATTTTATTATTTGGAAAAGATCAATAGTTCTACTTGCTGGCCAAATGTGTTATCATTTAATATCATAAATAAATAATAAAATATAAAAAATACATAAATTTTGCAAAAAAAAAAAAACATTCAAACACATGTATAATATCATATTAAAAAAAAAAGTTAGTGTGACATATCAGAATTACTTTTACATAGAAATACAAAAAAGCTATAGAAAAATTGAACACATCTATAATTCTATATTTGAAATACTATTAAAAATATGAATATTGTGGAATTTTATTTTGACTAAAACACTCATTTTTGAATTTAACCCCTATTTAATTGTGAGGTTTAAATTATAAATTGAATTATTAGCTTTCACCTTATTGAATTCCCTCTATTTAAATCTTACATTTCTTTGATAAATGAACCAAAGGAAAAAAAAAAGATACACCCAAAAGATAAAACATTACAAAATGAAGAAACTAGTCAATTAAATAGGCCTACTAATGGTGCTTGAAACTTCACAATTCAATCCACCCATTATCACATATTTGGATGAGGTGTATGTAATCAAGGGGATGTTTGGAACTATGGCTATTTTTTCAAAAAAATGACGCCACGTCGGATCCACATAGGCATTTCAACAAATGCCCATGTATCTCATGGTTTGGCTCAGCCGATTATTAAAAAATCGAGCATGCCTCGAAAATCGGGACCCCTCATGCATCGGTGAACCATTTTCCCCAACGGTTGATTGATGTGTATCCTATGTGGTGCTTACCTGTCAGCACATACATGAAAAACGGTGATGAAAATCACCTTACCAAACAGTATAGTGTTGCTTAATGCCCATGTGGCGAAAACGCTTTGTTTTTTTTTTTTTGTGGAAAACGGGTCTTGAAAGCATGGGCATTTTTTCTTGAAAACCGGTCCCAAAAAGCGCCCACGCTTCCAAACACCATGCAGATTTGGATTTTGCAACTTTCATCTGATTAATAATAAAAAACAAAATAAAAAATAAAAAATGCATATTTATAGAAAGTTTTTGATATATTATTACTATTATTATCACATGTAAAATAAATATATATTTACTAATTAATCCATATCAACAAAAAATATCATTTATTCAGGTAGGTGATATTCCAAAAAACAATTTACTATAAAACTCATAGTTTATCAAATATTGAACACAAGGTTGTTGGTCAATGGTAACCATTTTTCCATTGACCAACTGTTCCCCCACCCCCCTTTCCCATTTACCAAAAAAACAAATGGGACCACATGTTAAGTTGATTATCATTACCTTCAAATGATTTATTTTTAATTGTTTGATCTCAAAAAGTTCAATAAACGTTTTTAGCCATCATTAAATGACCCCCTATGCCAATTCTAGTGTCAATGGCCATGTCATTGCCATACCACGTCAATACCTATTTGAAACTATTAAATTGTCACTTTTTTAGGGGGTATTTGGTGAATCCAAATTTGTTAACTACAAAACACACTCCACAAAGGCCCTATAGCTGCACATTGGAAGCATCTCTTGGATGCAATTGCAAGCTCTAAAATAAAAAACTCTGCACACTTTCAGATGTTTATTTATGATGTGGCTAGTTTGTATCGGAAGTCCAAGGCTATAATTGTATTTGGAAAGTGTGAATGTAAATATGTAGAGTGTAAAACTGTTCATATAAATTATAAAGTTAAATTAGTTTTGCACCAACAAATTTACCTTTTTATCAAACCGATTTTTAAAATAATAAATGCAAACATAAATTCCAAACCTTTTTCTTATCAAAAATTACTTTTACTTTTACGTCTTATTATCATATACATTGAAAAATGTGTGTCAATATATAAATATAATATTGCCAAATATAAAGAAAAGTGAACGAGAGTACAAATTTAAATTTACTTTTAGGCCAATTTAGGCCTTAAATTGAGACTGCACTCTAAGTAGGAGCTACCCTATATTTAAATAAATTTGAATCCAAAATAAAAATAAGATGTCGAGTCAATCGAAATCTCTATGCAATCATTATGTACTTTAAGAATATAATATTATAATCACCAAAGAAGTTCAAGAAAAAAATGGAATCTCCATAAAATCATTATGTACTTTATGAATATAATATTATAATCATCAAAGAATTTCAAAAAATGTTTTCTTATTTCATTTTGCAAAATAAGAAAAAAATTATATTTTTTTATTTTTACTTAGAAAATAATATTTTTTAAACCAATATTCTTATAAGGTCCAATCTTCTTAAAATGACACAGAAAGCAACATCAGTATGATTGGCTTAACAATTGAACTATCTGTGTGTATGTGGGCCCTGTGGTGGCTCCTATTCAAGAAGTTGCCGTACACGATGTTGATTTTTGGTGGACTTGTGCATCTCAATGACTGGCAAGGTCTAGCCATATCCCTAATGGGATCTGGGGAAAGCAATAGCTCTTGATATTATTTCTCTTTCGGGCCGAGGAGAGAATGAGAGAGCCCAGCCTCACCTCATGGTAACACCTTTTCTTTCTTCCATCTTGACAAGTAAAAGAAAACAACAGGTTCACGTCATAGATTTGTGTTTTGTGGACCAACATACAAGACCAACGTGATGCGCTTTATGATTGGCCCATTATTCTTTAGTCGTTATGAACTGGTTTTCTGGAGCTGGTGGACTGGGCTCAATTGTTATGCAGCATTCATTCAGGATAGGAATCATTTCATGATTAAGAACCATTGAGAAATGGTAGCCAAAGCATCACCCGATTTAAATTTGTCTTTTAGTGGCTGTGGATCACACTTCAAGGGATGGGCCGGACCTTCTTATATTAATCGAACCCCATTAATATAAACTGGACCAGGCCCACCTAAGCATCAAAGGAGAAAATCCAGTGTTTTAAAACTTGACCGGGAGGCTAAACCATTTTTGTATATAATATATAATTTTTATTTTACATAATGTATATATATATATATATATATATATAATATTTTTATTTGACTTTTAATTTTTATAAATAAAAAAAGATAAAATTAATATTTGAGGTAAAAAAAGGGATTTTTTTTGACAAAAATAGCAGGTCAAGGTGTCTTAGGTTTTAAATCTCAACCAGTAATCACCACAATTTAATAATTTTGCACAAAGTTATGAATTTTTAAAGTTTCAATACATTTTAATGTGTAACGTGTGATTCAATAATTGGGTTAAACAGGTTAATAGTTAAACCATTTTGGTCAATGGATCACTAACCAAACCAATTGTTTTGAATGATTTATAGGTTTTAGGAATCCAACCCAAAATTAGGGCTAGGTAACAGTTCATTATGAAACTAACAATGCCATTTTGGCTCCGACCTCCAAATTCTCTCTAGACCACTAGGCTGTATTTGGTTTAAAATAAAAGGTAGGAAAACTATACAAGGTTGATTAAGGTTTACATAGATTTCTCCTCATTTCCCTATATTTTCTTTCAACCAAACACAGCCTTAGGGAGTGGATTCTCTACTGGCCCAATGATATTATGCCAATTCATTCGATTGAGGTTTATCTCTTTCCTTATTAGTGGAGTTCGGATCTGCTCCAACATCTTCCCCTGAATAAATATTTTTAATTATAGAGATGTTTCATATAAAGTTGTAGATTGGGTCGTGCCACCCGCAGCCCAACACGGCCTGGTACGAAATTGGATCGGCCTAGCCCGGCCAAGCCCAGCACGATAGTCCATGGGCTATGCCAGGCCCAACACAATGGTCTGTACCGGTGGTTTGTAGTCCACGGGCCGGCACAGCACGACACGATTGTCCCTGTCGTGCTACCCGCAACCCACATGCCGACACGGTCCGTAGTGGGCCACACTTGGCCCGTCCAAAAACTAGCTGTTGCCCCCCCCCCCCCCCCAATGGCTAGTTTTAGTTTGGGGTTTTTTTACATAAACATCCCTCTAACAACTATATAGGGGGGTATTTATGTATTTTGCTTATGGAGGGGATAAAAATGACATAAACGCCCCCCAACAGCTATATAACAACTAGTTTAGGGGGATTTTTGGGTAAAGTTATAAATAACTTTACAATGACCAAAATTCCCCTCCTAGCTATATATAGTGTTAGTACTGATGCGATTGATATTGATGGAAGTGGAACTTTTTACCCCTCGTACTGATACTAGGGGAAAGATGGTTGCGTAACTCTGTAAATCCACAATATACAAAAGTTTCTAGGAATATTATTAGAATGAATGCTTTAAAAAAATTTATTCATATAAATAAAATTTAATTTTTTTGTTATCAAATCTTAATTCTAAAGTTGCAATTACTTCTAATATTTGGACATCTAAATTTAATATAAGTTATATTTGTGTTATTGGCCATTTTATTGATGAAAATTGGCTTTTAAATAAAAGAATTTTAAGTTTTTACTAGACTTTAATGGCCACATACTAGCCCAACTATTATTGCAAGTATTTTAAATACTTTACATGCTTATGAAATAGAAAATAAATTATTTTCTATTAGTTTTGATAATGCCAGCAATAATGATTGTAATAAATATTTTAAAATCTCAATTAAAACCATGTTTAAATAGTAAATTATTTCATATTAGATGTGCATGTCACATCTTAAATTTATGTATTCAAGATGCCTTGAATATTATTTCTATTCATATTTCTAAAATTAGAAATTGTATTATATATATTAAAAGTTTAGGGGCAAGAAAACAAGAATTTAAATATTTATGTCAAAATTATGGTTTAAATTATAAACATTTTATATTAGATGTAAGACATAGGTGGAATTCTACTTATGCTATGTTAGAAAGTTGTATTTCTCATATACAAAATCTTACTGATTTTTATAATGCAAAACTGGCTAATGATATTATATTTGAGGAAGACTAGGAAATGTCAGTTTGTATAAGAGATTTTTTAAAATATTTTTATGATGCAACTAATGAATTATCTGGTATTTATTGTCCAACTAGTTGTAATTTACCTTATCAATTAATGGTAATTAGTGATTGTTTTACAAAATATAGAAATAATCCACAATTTAAATGTATTGTTGAAATAATGGAGAATAAATTTATAAAATAATGGAAGAACATTTCTCCCCTTTATTGTTTAGCTACAATATTAGACCCTAGGATTAGGAAAGATTGTTTAAATATTTTACTTGAAACATATTGTGAAAATATGAACATTGAAATTGGAAATAAAAAACAAGAAATTAATAATTTGTTATTTGAAATGTACAGTTTACATGAATCTGAAACCGTAGGAAATATTCCTACAACTTGTACAACATCTTCTACTTCTAATCTTGAGCCCAGTAGTAGAAGAGAGAAACTTTTTAATTTAATAAGTAGATAGCAAAAACCTGTTACTTCTACAACAAGTTCATTTATTGAAATTAATTTTTATTTACAAGCAAATTTTTCTAGTTTAGGTGAGGAAACAAATAATTTTAATATTTTAGTCTGGTGGAGTGAACATTCAAAAAATTATCCAGTTCTTGCCACCATGGCACGTGATCTATTAACCCCTCCGGTGTCTACAGTTCCATCGGAATCTTGTTTTAGTGTAGGTACTAGGGTGTTGGATGACAAGAGAAATTGCATGAACAATGAAAGTATAGAGATGTGCATCTCCTTTAAGGATTGGTTAGATGTAGAAGATAGATTACAAGACAAAGGAGGGCATAATACTACACCGGATATTTCACCTGAAGCAAATGATGAAAGTCATGATTCATAAAGTTGACTAGTTGTATAGAATTTTTTATTCATTTCAAATTATTGTAAATTTTTTTAAATTTTATTTAATTTATTTGCTATTTTTTTTAATTTTTAACAATGTAATTTTGTATTTTCAATTTGTAACTCTATTGTATTTTTTTATATTTTATTAATCTATTCCATTTTCATATTTCATTCATCCAAGTATCCAATGATCCAATCATTGTATTTGTAACTTGTATCATTCAAATTTAAATGAAATAAAATTCCTATTTTTCTTCCACATTGTTATTCCATCATTCTTATTTGGTTAAGTATTTTTTTTTATTTGTGTTAGATAACTTAGATTTCTCATTTCTCGTTTCTTAATTTTTAAAATAATTCCCAAAGTCCAAAGGAAAGTTAAATATTTTAGTTTTACACTTTTACTTAAAAAAGAAATAAAAAATTTCAAAAAAATACAAAAAGTCAAAAAAATCAGTCTAGCCCGGTTCGGCTTAGGCCTAAGGCCCGTCTTGTAGCCCAGCCTGGCCCGGCCTAGACCTGCGGCATGGCATAGGCCCGCATGGGCCTGGACTGTGAGTTGTGCCAAGCTGACCCCCAAAATTTTCACCGAGGAGAGCAACATGGCCCGTGACGACCCACGGGTTAGTACAGCACGGACTGCCTGCAAGCCATGCCATACCGACCCGGCATGGCCCACTTTACACCTCTAGTTTCATATACAAGCTTGCTGTGAGGTCGGTGCGAGGCGCTTTCGATGAAGAGCAGATCAGAGCTCTCAATAATGGAGGTGAAGAAATTACCTGTAATGGCTATAAGAATATTTAGAAAATAATAAAATAATTAACACAAATGGAAAAATAAGCAAAATAGAATTAGTGACGTGAAGAGAAAGAACTCTTCCTTTTCTTATGTTCCATCTCTCCGAGTAATATTTCCTGCACGGTGGTCGGTGGACGCGGGACAAATCGGAGGCCCAATCAAATGTGAACACGTCAGTGTTTGAATAGAAAGACATAAAGGTTACATTAATTGGTGTTTGATGTAAAGGGTTACACTGACTTGTTCAAAATTCATTAGGGTATCTGGTTAAAAGTGTTCTCGAGGTGGTGTACGAACTGAGGAACACAACCAGATAGTCCTTGCTGACAGGGTGGGGCCGAGCTACAAGAACGAGGTCGTACTTCAAGACCTGTGATCAAGGAAACTTAAATTAGAGGCTCGAGAAGTTATCCCCAAGTAAGAACTCTGACGCTCAACTTAGTAGGAGGTGGTAGGATGGTCGGGCCGAGTTATAAGGATTCCGGTTCGAGCTAAGTAGTGGTGTAGGGCTTAGAAGTTGGATGCCTTACCTCGAGCATGGAGTAGCTTTTTATAGCCGAAGATCCATGTCCTGGTTGGATTGGGCTTCCGGGGTTGTCAGGATGAAGTTAGCCGCTGAGGTATTCGGGATAAAGTCCCATTCCCTAGCGGAGTCATCTTCCTTATTCATCTTTATTCGTAGTTGTGCTCATCCATATGACGTGTAGTTGACGTGGCTGGAAGGATAAGATGGGGTGCCACAATAATAGCATAGCTTGGCCGAGCAAGCCTGTCATGGCCGGGCTAGGCCGACGTGGTTGAGCTTGGCCGACATGGCTGGGCTAGTCCAATGTGGTCAAGCTAGGCCGATGTGGCCGATCTAGGCCAACATGGCAGAGCTAGGCCGACGTGGTCGAGCTATGCTGACATGGTCGAGTTAGGATGATGTGGCAGGGCTAGCTCAGCCACGACTCGAACACTACTCCCCTACTTCTGAAGTCGAGGAATGAAGTTTCTAGGTTTGTTGCCCGGTTGAGGAACCTCCGAGCATATGTATCGTCCGTACCATGTTGGTCATTGCCAAGGAGTCCTCCGATCGTCGGCTATAGAACTTAAATAAGAACCAAAATTTCGGTTCCTGAACCACTCCCCCAGTTTTGCTGTCAAGGAGGGGGAATGCTTGGCCAGACTCTTGTGTGGCCTTGTGGTCGTAAGCCGCCTAGTCCGAGGATTTGAGTGGCCTAGCCAAGGATTTTCATCGAAGGCTAGACCAATATGGCGGGTCTCCATGTCGAAGGTTGGACCGGTACAGTAGTTGAACTGGTGCAATTAATGGGCGCAACTACTGCTTGCCGAGAGTGCCACTTCGGTTTCCGAGGCTTCTTATCGTACGTTATTGGTCATGTCGGTTGGTTTTCCGAGGCGTTGTTAGGGGTGCTTCATTTGCACCATTGATCTCTCCTCGGTCTGTGCCCCTGATAGTTATAAAAGGGAAAAGGGGTCCCCCCTCCCTATCCTCAGTATCACTTGCAAGAGTTTGGCATCCACTGCTCGGCAGATTCGTCGGTCACACAATCCGGTAGATAGCTCAGTAGACAACTTGGCGGATGGTTCGGCAGAAAGCTCGGCGGATAGCTCGGTAGCCTTCGTTCTTCTACTTCACAAATTGCCCGGTATGTCCTCTTCATCTCGTCGGTCCTCTTCCTCATCCGGGTCCTCTAGTAGTTCTGGTTCCAGCTCTTCTCGCGGCTCGACCTGTGAGCCTGAGCTGAGAGACTTCGTGGCTACCAAAATTGAGGAAGCTGAGGTTGGTCCCTTTGGGATGGAGACAAAGCTTCCTCTTCAGCCAAGTTGCCGGTTTGGTACCACACCCGACATCTTGTCACCCAGGGATATGGCTTGGATCTGAGCTACATATGCCATTCTCGGGGAATACCAAATAAGGTGTCCGCTGCCCAGGGAGATGGCCACTGATGCTTAGCCCCGTGAGTTGTGTGTTTATGAACATAGCTTGGAGGCTAGGCTGAGGTTCCCATTGAGTGAGGGGTTCGTCGAGGTGCTAAACTGGTACAGGTAGTTGCTGGTGCAGTTAATGCTGAACTCCTTTAGATTTTTGCTCGGCTTTATGTCCTATTGTGTCGTTCGTGATATTGAACTAACCTTGGGGATGGTGAGCTTTATGCTCCAGCTCAAACACCACCAGCAAGGGTACTATTACTTCTCCACCCGGCGGAATATTCGGTCGTTGGTTGGGGCTCCTTCTTTTGTGAAGCACTGGAAGGAGTCGTTCTTCTTTGTAAGAATCACTAGGGGTCTCCCTTTTCCTACCGACATGCGGGGGCCGAGGACGTTTCTACCGCAGCCCCAATGGTCGGCACTTACTTGGGAAGAGAGGTCAGCCCTGAGCATGACCCATGAAATCGACGTTATTGCGTACACATTCTCGGAGATGCTGATGTTTGCCGAGCTGATAGAAAGGGTGGCTGATCTGTTTCCTTTTACTTTTATTTGCTGAACTGAATTTATCTTGCTTGCCTTGTACTTATCTTGGGCCTCCTATGTTGCAGGTGTGAGCATGGCCAGCGAGGAAGAAATTGTTCGTTGGATGAAGGCGCTCCGACAAAGGCAAGAATGAGCTGATGTACAACCGGAAGCTCGTCCCGAGGTAGAATAGCGGCCATGATCCGAAGACAGGTCGGATCGTCAGCGAAGAAGGGATCGACAACGAGAGGTCTAGGAGGATGACATCATCGTGGTTGACTCCGAAGGGGTCCATCGTCCCACGAGTGCGTCGGTAACTGAGGCGGGAAGTAGCTTGGGTCTGCACGTGCCGAGGTGGTCAGTTCGTGTAGACGATAATCTGGAGATGCCCAGGGTTCCCGAGCAGTTACTGCGGGGAATCATAACCATGTCCATAACTTGGGAATCGATCGGGGTTGGTAGCGGAGCCTTGGAGTGGGCACTGCTTCGGTTTGCTACCTAGGTAAATCCTCTTCTTCTTGTTCCTTGTGCTTTTGCTCTCCTTTTCAGTGTACTTATCATATTTGTCTACAGAATGCTTGTGCGAAAGTCGTGCTGGTTGATCATCTTCGAGACGTTCGATCATCATAAGAGCAGGAACACTCCGAATATCGGTGGTAGAAGGCCTAGTTGGCCGAGCTAAAGGCACAATTGGCTGAGTAGGCTGGGTTTGTCTGGGAGCTGAAGCGGGAGATGGCCGAGCTCAAGGCTGAGCGGGACAGGCTGAGGCAGGAGGCTGCTGAGGAAGCCATCAACGAGTACAAGACATCGGAGGAGATGCAGCTACATATGGATGAGTATGCCGAGGCTTCCTTTGCGGCTGTGTTCAACCTTTTCCAACGAAGGATCTTTCGTGTCACCTGGAGTTGGCCATTGAGTAACAAGGCTGGGATGCCTTTGATCCCAATTCTCCGCAAGGGTCCGCGAGGGAGCTAAGGATGAGGCCGAAGTTGCGTTGGTGCTGCTGATTCTGCCGTCGAGGATTGACCGATAGCCTCCTATGTTCATTATTTCCTATGTTTTTTTTTTTTTTTTGTGTTGGCTCGGTATGTCGAGCCTTAAATGATGTAATGGACCATCTTAAGTTTAATATCACTTCTTCATGTTGACTATGCCTCTTGTTGTTTCTATACTTGTGTATGTGCATTTTTCTTTTTCCAACTGAAGCATGCCCTACCGGGCTATTATGTGTGTCGAGTCGAGCTACTCCTCGACATCTTGTTACTTGTACCATTTTTCTTTCGCTGGCCAAGGTGTGGCTGGCCAGGCTACTATGCGGGTTGAACCGGGCTGTGCCTCGAGCGTCCTCTTTGTACTTCATGATTCTAGTCCGCTAGCAGAGGTATAGTCGACCGAGGTATGGTCGGCCGAGGCATGGCCGGACGAGCTAAGCCTCGATGTCCACTGTCTTGCGCTGACCGAGGTTACCATTGGCCGAGGTGTAGACAGCCGGACTATGCCTTGGCATCTAATCTTGTGCTGACCGAGGTGTTATTTGCTGAGGTGTAGTAGGTCGGGCTACACCTCAGCGTCCCCAATCTTGTACTGACCGAGGTGTTATCGACCGAGATGTAGCCGGTTGGGCTATGCCACAGTGGCCCCAGTCCTATGCTGATCGAGGTGTCATTGGCTGAGGTGTAGCTAGTCGGGCTATGCCTCGGCGTCCCCAGTCTTGTGCTGACCGAGGTGTCATCGGTCGAGGTGTAGCCAACTGGGCTATGCCTCGGTGTCCCCAGTCTTGTGCTGACCGAGGTGTCGTTGGCCGAGGTGTAGCTGGCTAGGCTATGCCTCGACGTCCCTAGTCCTGTGCTGATCGAGGTGTCGTTGTCCAAGATCTTTCGGTTTTCGAGCTCTCAGCCATGGGGCGCTCAGTTTCTAGTCTCAAGAGCCTTTGGGGCACTTTTAGGGCTAGTCATTTCCCAGCTAGCTCAGTCGTTAAGCCAGCGGTGGTGCGGAGTTCCTTGATCGCCCTCAGGCCTTGGTGGGCGGGAGCGTTCTTCCTTCATGTTTAGGCTCAGCTGTTGGCAGCTGAGTCGGGTAGCTTGCCTGGTAATGTGCTACCAAGCTGGGTGTAATGGGATCAGCCGTTTGGGGATCGGCAAAGTCAACTTAGTTGGCAGTGCGACTTAGCATGTGCGTGTGTAGTGTGCACGACGGTTGTGGGCGCACCTTTGGATCAAAGAAGTAGCTGAAAAGGAGACTTTCATTGCTTGTAGGTCTACTGGTAGTACATCTTGAGGTTTCCCGAGTTCCAACTCCTCGGAATTGGTCGACCTTTGAGGTCTTCACGTCTATAAGTACCTAGTCTGAGGACTCTGGTGACCCTATACGGCCTTTCCCAGTTTGGTCTGAGCTTTCCTTCTCCTAGTGTGGGTACAATGACTTTGCGCATAACGAAGTTGCCTGTCTTGAATTCGCATCTTCTTACCTTAGAATCATAATGCTGTGCCATCTTCTGCTGTTGTGCAACCATCTTCACAAGTGCTCGGTCCCGATCTTCTTCTACCAGGTCCAACGCTACGTGTAGATCTTCGTCATTCTACCCCTCGTCAAAGGGCTTGGTCCGAAGGGTTGGGAAACCTATCTCCATGAGGATTGTGGGCGGTGATGCGCGGCAGGGCTTTGATGCGCACCGGGGCTTTGGCTTTTACCCACTTCGTGAAGTAGTCCACTATTATGAGAAGGAACTTCTTCTGTGCAACCGCGGTGGGGAAGGGGCCGAGGATGTCCATTCCCCATTGAGCAAACGACCATGGGCTGGCGATTGCTCTCAAAGGTGCTGTGGGCTGGTGATGTAGATTAGAGTGATGTTGGCAACTATCACACTTTTAGACTAATTGGGTGGCATCCTGCTTCATCGTCAGCCAGAAATACCCCTATTAGGGTGCCTTATGGGTTAGTTTGCGTGCGCCAGGGTGATCTTCGTAAATGCCCTCATGTATTTCCCTAAGGACGTAGTCTGCCTCGGTTGGGGGGAGGCACCTCAAGTAGGGAAGTGTGTGGGAACGGCTGTAGAGTTGGCCCTATATCAAGCAATACCTGGCTGCTCTGTGTTGGAGTCTTCTTGCTTCTGCCCAATCCTCTGGTCTGTGGCGAGCTGGCGAGCTTTGAAAGGGCATCAGCTCGAGCATTCTCGGCTCGAGGGATCTGCTGGATGTCAAAGTGCTCGAGCTGCTGAATGAGCTCCTGCACCTTTTGTAGGTATTTTTCCATAAAGGGAGATTAAGCCTGGAACTGGCCGTGGATTTGGTTGACCACAAGCTGAGAGTCGCTGAAGGCCTCGATCCGTCGTACCCCGAGGTCTAAAGCAAGGTGGAGTCCAACAATTAGGGCCTCATTGTTGGACGCTTTGAACTCAAACCTAAGGGCATGTTCCAACACTACGTCGTCTGGGCCGAGGAGGATAAGGCCGACACCGCTGCCCTGTTGGTTTGATGAGCCATTAACATGGAGGGTCCATGCTGGGGGCAGTGGGGTCAGTTCCTCCATGGTAAATGTGCTTTCTGCGATAAAATCTGCCAAGGCCTAGGCTTTGATTGTTGATTGGGGTGCATACTTGATGTCAAATTCACTCAGCTCCACGCTCCACTTGACTAGGTGGCCCGACACCTCTAGTCTCTAGAGCACCTTCTTGAAGGGCTGGCTGGTGAGTACTCGAACAATGTGGGCTTGGAAGTAGGGTCTGAGTTTTCTGGCTACGGTGACGAGGGCCAGAGCCAACTTTTCGAGATTGGAGTACTGGGTCTCTGTGCCGTTGAGGACCTTGCTGGTGTAGTAGATCGACCTCTGTACTCAGTCCTCTTCTTTGACCAATATTGAGCTAAAGACCTCATCCCCGACTGAAAGGTAAAGCAATAGCTCATGTCCTTGGCTCGACTTAATCAGGAGGGGTGGCGAGCTCAGGTACTGCTTTAGTTACTAGAAAGATTGCTCACACTTTTTTGTCTAATGGAAGTCCTTTGGTTGTTTGAGTGCTTTGAAAAAGGTGAGGCATAGGTCCGTGGACTTGGACATAAACCTGCCAAGGGCACCTATTCTCCCGGTGACCCGTTGCACTTCTTTGTGGCTCTGGGGAGATGACATGTCAAGAATGGCTTTTATCTTCTCCAAATTTGCTTCGATTCCTCTCTATGTTACCATAAACCCCAGAAACTTGTTGGAGCCAACATCGAATGCGCACTTGGTCGGGCTTAACTTCATCCTGTACTTTCTAAGTGTGTCAAAGTGACGGGTTTGTCGAAGCCCTCAAAATTATTACTAGTCCCACAATAAAATATTTGCAGTAAAAGTGGTTCTAGGTCGAATCCCACAAGGAGCAAATCAGTAATCTCTTAGCCGAATGGGTAAAGTAATTGTGTGGGAAAATTAAATAACTAAAATTAAAAGAAAAACAACTAAACAAACAAGAGAAAATTAGTCTTACTGAATTCTGGTTCAAGGGTTCGGGTTGAATCGATTGGCCATCGATCCTAGGTATAGTTCAGCATTCTTGAAATTCAAGCATTTAACCTTAGATTTATTAGGATAGCCATAATAAACCTTGTGTTTTCCTAATTCAGTTAACCAAACCCAGCATTCGATCAACACTTATCACCACTCAACTGGGTACGATAGCGTTCCATGTTAAACAATGATAGCATTAAGATTTGTGAAAACAGTTAAACCAAAATAACAATAATTGATATAGCTGCAATTACTGAATTTTGTTCCATCGATTCTTTTAGATTGAACCATGTTAAAACATTGGTCAAAGGCTGTCACGAACAATTGACCCAAAAAGATATCAACCTAATTGCTACTTGTACCATTATTCGTGACAATTACGGATCACCGAAATCATGGATAGCAGTAGGAAAATCAACATTAATTCAGTTTGTCAGACTAATTAACATTAACATCCAATAAAAATGTGCACAAGAACCAATGAATACTTGAATTAAAAAGAAAGAAAATAAAGTAACTACAGAACCTCACAATGGCACAATCGAACCTCCCCCTTTGAACCAGCAAAAGAAGCTTAGCTACTCATGATCTGCGCAATATCCATGCTCTTCTTCTCCATAGCCGAACTGCCTTCTTGCTTCTTGGTCTTCTTGATGATCTCTTGGATCTTGGAATGAGTGATTGCTTGAGCTGGTTTGCCCCCCTCTTTATATAGCCAAAGGAGAGGGCTGTTTTCCAACTCCTTCTAGGAGATCATCTTATCTTTAGGGTGTTTTGATCTTATCTTGAACTAATCCTATCCTATCTCTTATCTAATGCTCTAATCTCAATCTTCTTATCTCTCTAGGATTACATTCAAGACTTTAAATCTGATAAAACTCTCTCCTTGAAGATTACATTCGAAATTCGGACTCTTAACTCTTGAATTCGAGTTGGGCTGCTTCAAGGTACTTTTGCGAGTTGGGCTTAAGTTGTGAAATGGGCCTGGGTGCGAACTTGCTCTGACTTTGGGCTCTTTTTTGTACTCGATTCGGGTCGAATCTGTCAAAATCCAAAACATAAAAGTTGTGGGCATTCCTTTTATCTTTCTAATGCTTCTTGAATTGTCCAATTCGGTGTCCGGAATTGAGAGTTAGGCCCAGATTACTGACTGTCACCGAAACTGTGCAAAATCACCCGATTTGCCCTGTTTTCTTCCAATTGCCTTCTTTATTGCCCTGAATCGAAATACAAGAGTAATGAGTCTATTTAAGTGCTAAATAAACGTAAAAGAGTGAATATTAGGGGATAAAATTAGGGTTCGTTTTGGTCTCATCAAATCCCCCACACTTAAACTTTGCCCGTCCTCGGGCAAGGAAAAAAAAATTCAATTAACACAAGAGAGACTAACTATTGATTTTCAATCTTTCTTTTTCTCTACATGAGGCTTGGTTCATTTCATGCTTTAGTTCAGACTTGGTAACCTTTCCCTTTTCATCTCTTTCTCTCCTTTTTCTTGTCCAAGAGTGATCACAAATCACCATTCCTCATGGTCCCAAGTTAAATCGATAGTCAAGGAGACAAGCCTTCCAGGGCTGAAACTCCTTGGACTGCACGGGTGCTCATTGCTTTTAACAAACCAATTCAGTCAGATGCAATTACTTTCCTTTGAATCAAAACAATGTGTGCTTATTGCCATAAGCTTGTTATGTATCACATCTTCACCACTTAGTGTGAATTCCTAGGATCTGAAGGTGAGAATGGGGTTGGGGTTCTAGGGTGAGTGCATTTTATGCTCCATCTCACCCTTGCCTTCTTTTCAAGATGTGAGTGCATTTTATGCTCCATCTCACACTTGTTTTCATTTCTAGATGTGAGTGCATTTTATGCTCCGTCTCACACTTGTTTTTTGTTTCTAGATGTGAGTGCATTTTATGCTCCATCTCACATTAGTCATGATTTTAGTTTCAAACTCCCTTTCTCTTTTTTTTTTTTTTCACAAAAATCACAGGGTTACACCGCCTGATCCATGAATTCATTGATCGTGGTTTCTATATGCCTAACACAGCAAGTTCTAGAATAATCAACCCATGTTTGATAGATAATTATGTGAAATTCAATCAAACCCTTATGCATCTTGCCTATTGATCGATTAAAATCGTGAGGTACCATATGCAGCCAAGAAAGATTCAGTTAGTCATGCTTGCATCCTATCTTATCTATTCAGCCTAAGCACATGATTCCTGATAAGTTGAAATCGTTCAAGGATAAGTTTCTAGGGAGCAGAAATTTCAAGAAGGTAAGGTATCCCAAATTTCCATCGGATTTTTGTAATCCCCCCACACTTAAGTTATACATTGTCCCCAATGTATGTGATTATGCATAAAGTAGAAGGATTTGGGGGTACTTCCCTGTTTGTCTTGTTGGATTCCTGCTAAACACAAAAATAAAAAACCAAACGAAATAACAAAATTAACTAAACACAATGGGTTATCTCCCACAAGCGCAATTGTTTAACGTTGTTATGCTTGACGTCCTCCTTTGCTACTTTAGCTCTCGTGGTTTCAGCTTTCGGTGTGCCCCCCTTCCATCCATCATGGGTGGGTTCAAATCTGGAATTGGGGCCTTCATATCCAATTGTGAACTCGATTCTAGCTCCTCATTCATATCTTTTTCAAAAATTTCATGCACAGTTGGATCAATAGTATCAACCGAATGGTCTTCATTTGGGTACTTCATAGCTTCAAAAATATTAAATTTAATAGTCTCCCCGTCACATTCGACGAAGAGGGTACCCTCATCCACATCTATTTTGGTCTGCCTAATAGAAGTGGGGCTGAACTTTCGATCGTGTCCTCCTCCATCTTCAGAATGTAAAAATCAGCTGAGAAAATTAAATCGTTAACCTGCACCATTACATTCTCAACAATCCCTTATGGGAAGGTGTTAGAATGATCAGCTAATTGGATAACAGCTTTAGTCCTAATCTCAAAGCATAGTAAATCGAGTATGGCATGACACTGATAGATGCACCTAAGTCTAGCATGGCATGCTCGATTTTCTTATTGCCAATCGCACAAGGTAGGGTGAACATACCTGGATCAGCATGTTTTTCTGGTAAGGTTCTCTTGATCATGGCTGAAACGTTCTCTCTAACTCTTGAGTCCTGCACCTTGTCTTCTTCTTGTCTTTTATCCACCTTCCTTGGTGAGGTAAGTTCTAGCACCACTGCACTTACATTCTCCTTGGGGTTGACTACCGTTTGTGATGGTAGTTTCCCGGAGCTCTACACCTCCAACTTGCTAACGGCAGTGGCAAGTTGGCTGATTTGGTTCCCCAAATTCTGAATGCTGACTCTTGTTTCCTGTTGAAATTGTTGAGTATTAGTAGCTAGAGCCTTAACTATATCTTCTAATGACATACCTGAATTCGAGGGTTGGCCTTGCGCTGTGATGGGTGTTGAAAACTGGGGTTGTCGACTAAAAAAATGGGGCTGGTATTGCTGTTGTCCTCCTTGGTTTCCGTAGCTTAGGTTTGGGTGATCTCTTCACCCCGGATTGTAATAATTGGAGTAGGGGTCATACTTTCGTTGGGGCTGGCCCGGGAATCCTCCTACGGCATTGACTTGCTGCATCGAACCATCTTGCAATGATGGACACATGTCCATAGGATGGCCAGGAATCGAACAGATACCACACACCCTGGCAATTTGTACTTGTCCTGCAGCGAGTTGTCTTACCAAAGCAGTTAGGTCAGAAATCTGATTTTCTAAATTTACATGGCTTACCTCATTAACCCGTCTAATGGTACCGTCTGTCCTAGCACTGAACTGTTGTGAATTTTTGGCCATGTTGGAGATTAACTCCCTGGCCGCTTCGAGTGTCTTGTTCACCAAGGCTCCTCCACTTGCTACATCGACCATACTTCTATCCATGGGTTGAAGCCCTTCATAGAAGTATTGGATTAACAATTGTTCAGGAATTTGGTGGTGGGGACAACTAGCAACAAGTTGCTTAAACCTTTCCCAATATTCATATAATGTCTCACCACCAAACTGCCGAACTCCACATATTTCTTTTCTTATATTCGCAGCCCGGGATGCAGGAAAATATTTATCTAAAAATATCCTATTCATTTCATCCCATGTGCATACAGAACCGGGAGGGAGAATATAAAACCAATCCTTTGCTTTATCTCTTAAAGTAAATGGAAAGGCTATGAGTTTTACCTAGTCCTCGGTCATACCGTGGGGTTTCATGCTTGAACAGACGACATGAAATTCCTTTAGATGTTTGTGAGGGTCCTCACCTGGAAAACCATGAAACAGAGGTAATAATTGAATTAAACCAGATTTGAGTTCAAAGGCTACCTCAAGAGTGGGGTACGTGATGCATAAAGGTTGTTGGTTCATAATTGGTGCAGCCAACTCCCTTAATGTCCTCTCTCTATCAGCCATTCTTTCTACTTATTCGAAGATGGGAAGATCACAATCTGAATTCACCTTCTTTGGTGAATGATCATTCCTTTGCTTCGCCTCCTTTTTTAAACGATGGGTGGTCCTCTCAATTTCGGGATTGTACTCGAGTTCACCTCGTTGAGAAGCACGAGTCATAAAATAAAAGAGGTTAACAAGAGGAAGGTAATAGCTAAGAAATTAAAGTTGCTCCCCGGCAACGACGCCAAAATTTTGACGGGTTTGTCGAAACCCTCAAAATTATTACTAGTCCCACAATAAAATATTTGCAGTAAAAGTGGTTCTAGGTCGAATCCCATAGGGAGCAAATCAGTAATCTCTTAGCCGAATGGGTAAAGTAATTGTGTGGGAAAATTAAATAACTAAAATTAAAAGAAAAACAACTAAACAAACAAGAGAAAATTAGTCTTACCGAATTCTGGTTCAAGGGTTCGGGTTGAATCGATTGGCCATCAATCCTAGGTACAATTCAGCATTCTTGCAATTCAAGCATTTAACCTTAGATTTATTAGGATAGCCATAATAAACCTTGTGTTTTCCTAATTCAGTTGACCAAACCCAGCATTCGATCAACACTTATCACCACTCAACTGGGTACGATAGCGTTCCATGTTAAACAATGATAGCATTAAGATTTGTGAAAACAGTTAAACCAAAATAACAATAATTGATATAGCTGCAATTACTGAATTTTGTTCCATCGATTCTTTTAGATTGAACCATGTTAAAACATTGGTCAAAGGCTGTCACGAACAATTGACCCAAAAAGATATCAACCTAATTGCTACTTGTACCATTATTCGTGACAATTACGGATCACCGAAATCATGGATAGCAGTAGGAAAATCAACATTAATTCAGTTTGTCAGACTAATTAACATTAACATCCAATAAAAATGTGCACAAGAACTAATGAATACTTGAATTAAAAAGAAAAAAAAATAAAGTAACTACAGAACCTCACAATGGCACAATCGAACCTCCCCCTTGAACCAGAAAAAGAAGCTTAGCTACTCATGATCTGCGCAATCTCCATGCTCTTCTTCTCCATAGCCGAACTGCCTTCTTGCTTCTTGGTCTTCTTGATGATCTCTTGGATCTTGGAATGAGTGATTGCTAGAGCTGGTTTGCCCCCCTCTTTATATAGCCAATGGAGAGGGCTGTTTTCCAACTCCTTCTAGGAGATCATCTTATCTTTAGGGTGTTTTGATCTTACCTTGAACTAATCCTATCCTATCTCTTATCTAATGCTCTAATCTCAATCTTCTTATCTCTCTAGGATTACATTCAAGACTTTAAATCTGATAAAACTCTCTCCTTGAAGATTACATTCGAAATTCGGACTCTTAACTCTTGACTTCGAGTTGGGCTGCTTCAAGGTACTTCTGCGAGTTGGGCTTAAGTTGTAAAATGGGCCTGGGTGCGAACTTGCTCTGACTTTGGGCTCTTTTTTGTACTCGATTCGGGTCGAATCTGTCAAAATCCAAAACATAAAAGTTGTGGGCATTCCTTTTATCTTTCTAATGCTTCTTGAATTGTCCAATTCGGTGTCCGGAATTGAGAGTTAGGCCCAAATTACTGACTGTCGCCGAAACTGTGTAAAATCACCCGATTTGCCCTGTTTTCTTCCAATTGCCTTCTTTATTGCCCTGAATCGAAATACACGAGTAATGAGTCTATTTAAGTGATAAATAAACATAAAAGAGTGAATATTAGGGGATAAAATTAGGGTTCGTTTTGGTCTCATCACGAAGACTTCGCAGAGGTTGGCCAAGTGGTGTTCAACCTTTTTGCTTTTCACCACCACTACGTTGGCTAGCCAATTGGGGTATTTGACTTCCCTAATGAAGCCAGCGTCGAGCAACTTTTGTACTTCCTCAGCGATCACTTGCCACCCCTCTATGGTGAAGTTTCTCTTCTTCTACTTCACAAGTCGGTAACGGGGGTCAATGTTTAGCCAATGTGTAATGACTTCAGAATCAATTCCAGGCATGTCCTCTGTCGACCTAGCAAATACATTGGGATTATTCCTTAGTAGTCGAACAAGTTCCTATTGGAGGTGGTTGCCTAGCAAGGAGCCAACTTGGACCGTCTTTTCGGGGTCTTCCTCAAACAAGGGGACCTGGACGAGGTCTTCCACAGGTCGGCCGCTCTGCACCTTTACTTCGTCATGCAGGTGTTGAGGGTCACATTGTTTTCTGGTCATTGGTCGTGGTCCTCGACAAGATAACCGATAGCAATGTCACATTGTTTTCTGGTCCCCGTGCGCCACCCCTATGCCATACTTGGTTGGAAATTTCATGGCAATGTGGTATGTTGAGACTACGGCCTGCAAGGCGTTGAGGGTTGGCCTACCGAGGATCACGTTGTAAGTGGAGGGGCAACGCACCATGATGAAATGTAACATGGCCGTTGCAGTCATGTCACCATCTCCGATCAAGAGGGGAAGAGTTATCCTCCTAGTGAGTTGGAGGGACTCTCCTGAAAATCCCATCAAGGGAGTGCTAACTGCTGCAAGCCATTCTCTGGTAATGTCGAGCTTTTCAAACGCATCTTCAAATAGTACGTTGGCAGAACTCCCTATGTCGATTAGGATCTGCCATAGCTCAAAGTTGGCCACTTCGGCTATGATGACCAAGGCGTCGTCGTGCGGTGTCTGGACCCCTCAAAGGTCATCATCAATGAAGGTAATAGATGTGTTGTGCCTCCTCCCGTGACCTCGATCGTCGATCTTGTATAGCCAAGCATATCTTTTCCATCTCGAGCTGCTTTCCCCTCTAGAGGTGGTTCCTCCCGATTTTACGTGGATGATGCCGATTGGAGGGCCTCGAGGCAGAGGCTGTCGAGCTTCATCCGCTCTTCTTTCCTCTTGGTCTGACTTCTTCATTCTGTCTACGAAGTCACTGAGATAACCGCGCCTAATTAGATCTTCGATATGGTTGCGTAGGTCGAAACAGTTCTCCGTATCGTTGTCGTGGTCCTTGTGGAACTCACTATATTTCTCTTGGTTCCTCTTGTTGCTTTGCGTCTTCATCTTCTCGGGCCACCTGACGTAGTTGCGGTCACGAATTTGCATCATAACTTCAGACCGCAGAACATTAAGTGGTGTGAAATTCTGATAGGTCGGCAGAGGGATGCGAGGTCTATGGTTGGTCCGGTGGTCTTGCCTCTTGTGGTCTTTGTCCGACCTCTCGGACTTCCACTCATCGTTCTCTCTCCTTTTTTTGTTGGACTTCTCATCCTCATCTCTGAGCTACACCTGGGCCTCTTCAACGTTGATATACTTCTGCGCTTGGCTCATTAGTGCGGCCAATGTTTGAGGTGGATTCTTGGAGATGGAGAATTTGAACGGGGAAGGGCGAAGTCCGTGTTGTATGGCCATCACCACGACTGATTGATTTAAGTCCCTGACTTGAAGTGCTTCTTTGTTGAACCTCACCAGGTAATCTCTAAGGGAGTTCGTCTTTCTCTGTCGGACCTGCATAAGGCTGGTCGAGGTTTTCCAATGCTTCTGACTAGCTGTGGACTGTGCCAGGAATTGGTTCTCCAGTTGGGCCCATGACGCTATAGACCTCGGCGGCAGGGAGGAGTACCATGCCAAGGTTGGGCCTTGCATCGTGGTTACAAGGGCTTTGCACATCAGTCCCTCCGACACACTGTGTAGCATCACCTGGGCTTCGAATGCCATGACATGGTGATGTGTGCACAATTTACATATAAATTCTGGTGTTTATGCATGGTTTTAATGCTGATTTGTGTGAATTCTTACCCCAATTTAGCTTGATTTCAGGAAATTGTAAAAGGGGACAAGTCTAGGGAAAAAGAGCATAAAATCATGCTAAAGGAGGCCAAATAGAAAGTGATACAACCCAGATGGGAGCAAGGCCCAGCCGAGAGGTCAAAGGAGGGCCATTCGGCCCATGCAGCCCATGCTGCACTCTTTGGGAAAGCCCAAAGAGAGAGCACAATAGCCTATTTGGCCCAGCAATGAGGAAGCCCATTTGCAGATGAAGAGCATCTCAAGAGCAGCCCAAAGTGCAGCCCAAGGAGCCTAAAGGCGGGAAACTTTCTAGAAGAGAGAAATGAGGCGTTAAGTGAAAAACAATGCTAATTGGGTAGTTCTAGACAATTTCGACACCGAATAGTAATTTTGGCATAACTCTCTCATCCAGAGTCCGATTGAGATGATTCAAGATGAATTGGAAAGATAAAGAAAAGTTCTATAACTTTCATATTTTGAGTTTTGATAGACACGGACTGAATCAGGGTCAAAATCTAGCCTGAATTATCTGGAACCGCATTATAGAACTTTCTAGATGAGAGAACTTTCTAGAGGAGGAAAGGGGCTGAGGAGAAGGCTATAAAAGGAGAAGAGAGCCAAAGGAAAAAGGGGTCAAACATCTGATTTCAAACTCTCCTTGAGCTCTTGTTCTAAGAGAGAAGAAGAGAGAGAGATAGGCGCAAGAGAGGAGAAGAGAGGAGGAACAAGCAGCTTCAAGAGAAGAAGAATCTGAATTCGAAGGGGGAGAAAGCAATTGGAGATCAAGGTTTCGTCCTCACTTGATTTCTGCACAAATTGGTAATCGAATTCAGCTAAGATTTATGTAATTTCTCCATCAAAATTTCCTTGCTTGCTGTAATCAAAGCATGTATTATGCAAATTCAATTATGTAATTTGTTTTCTAAGTTCATTCGAGTAAAGTAGATTCAATCTTGAAGTTTCTTGTTTGGAATATCAATTGTTGATTGTTGGCCGAACTGCTATTCTGAAATCTTAGATCTAAAATTTCAGATCATGAATTTATAAGGTCTGAATTGTTATTTTCCAATCTTAGATCCGTAAATTCAGATCATGAAATAGTGAGATCCGAACTGCTATTCTATAAAATCAGATCTGTGATTTCAGATCATGAACTTGTAATACCTGAATTACTTGAGAAAGAATTCAGGTAGCTTTAATTCAGTCTGGCTGAATTGTTCATCTTTCTTGGAATTCATAGAGTGCTTGAGAATGACTCTAAGATTTTAGATCTGCCAATCAAGAGCCGAATTGAGTGCAAGGTTAGAGACAACTTGCATAATTTAGTTGGTGTTCATTCAACTGAGTTGATGACCATCCAACTGAAATGAAGCCCTAGAATTGCTAGATCTGAATGCATGCATGGTGATTAGATCCTTGATAGAGATATAAGGACCATCACTCATGCATAGATTGAACATACGCTCGAGAGAGGTTGTTCATTGCTTTGGGATTTCACCAAACCAAGGCTGAATCCTATTCTACTCGAATTGCCTGGAAAACTAGTTGCTGAATTTATTTTTCTATGCATCTTTAGCTTATCTCCTCACTTGCATATAATGTGTTTGGTCCAATGTGTTAGAAATAACTTTGTAGTTAGAATTTCAGATTTTCATTAGTTTTACATTTCCGCTGATCAGATAACAGTAGATTGATTTATTACTAGTAGTTGCTACATAAGTCCTCATGGGAACGATACTCTACTCACTATATTACTTGAGCGGCTAGTGCACTTGTTAGCGTCACAATGAGCCACACATCACATGGTCAAAAGGATCGGAGTTCCCATCGTGCTTGTCGAATTGGGGGGCTTGCCATCAGACAAGGGGTACCTCGTCCACTATGTCCTGGATGGAGGGTGGCTCCTTGGTGATATGCGCGGTGGCCTGCAGAGGTTGGTTTACGGTTGGAATTGTGCTCTTATTGGTGGAAGTGCGCTCTAACTCATCTAGACGTTGTCAAAACTCTTTAATTTTGGCATCTCTGTTGTATGGAGCTGTAGTATGTATGGCCTCTCTTTTGTGTCGTGTGGGGTGATCCTTGGCCGAGCTTGACTCGGCGACTGAAACTACGAAGGGCGGCGCGTTGACTAGTATGTCAAGTGATGGTAGTCCTGTCCTCGGGAACGGGCAGTGGCGGCAGGCCTTCGGGTCGTGTCTTGCTTCATACGCTCGAACCGCTCTCCCCTTGCATATCATCGGTGCGCTTTGTGGTCCTCGGTTCCAGGATCGTCCTTTGTGTGCGTTGGAGCATGTGGGGGGTCAGCCTGGTTGGGTGGCATGACAGACCCTAGTGTGTGCATGAATTCGAAGATCTTATCAATCTTTTCCTGCATGGCTTAGAATGGTGCTAGATCTACTGCGGCTGAAGGTTGCGAGACTTCTTGATTCTCCCGAGGGGAAATGGCTAGTTGCTCGTTTAGACTGGTTTTTTGGCATCTTAATTGCTTCCTTAATTGAGCAACGAGGAATGAGATTTTCAAGGAAGGCTTTCTGTGTCGTTCCCATGGATGACACCAATCTGATGCTGTTGAATCCGAGGTGGTGCATGAACTGAGGAGAGCAATCGGATAGTCCTTGTTGGCAGGGTGAGGCCGAGCTACAAGGATGAGGCTGTGCTTCAAGACCTGTGATCAAGGAAATAGAAGTCAGAGGCCCGAGGAGTTATCCCCGAGTAAGAAGTTCGACGCTCAAGTCAGTAGGAGGTGGTAGGATGGTTGGGCCGAGCTATAAGGATTCCGGTTCGAGCTAAGTAGCGGTGTAGGACTTAGAAATTGGATGCCTTACCTCGAGCATGGAGTACCTTTTTATAGTCGAAGATCCGTGTCTTGGTTAGATTGGGCTTCCAAGGTTGTCGGGATGAAGTTAGTTGCCATGGTATTCGGGACAGAGTTCCATTCCCTAGCGGAGTCGTCTTTCTTATTCCTTTTTATCCGTAGTTGTGATCATCCATATGACGTTGTGACTAAAAGGAAAAGATGAGATGCCACAGTAATAACATAGCAGGCCGATGTGACCGAGCTATGCTGACGTAGCCGAATTAGGATGACGTGACAGGATGATAGTTGGGCGGCTACGTGTCTCACACTAAGCCATGACCCGAACATCTTCTATATTGATTCTTTATGTTTTCATTATCTCTCTAAGAAGTTGATATTTCACAACCCTACCCCGATTAAGGCATATCTATCCCAATCCATTAGGGCCGGTTTGATGCAGGTAATATGAATTCTGATTAAATCCATCACCTATCTTGATGAAGTGCCCACTGTTGCCAAGTGTTGTCCTCTTATGGATGGAGACATGGAGTCTTTGTACTTATTGCTATGTGGTTCTGGTTATTGATGACAGTGGTTCTAGTAGGGCTATAAATTAAAGTTAATTTACAGAGATGATTTGGTTAAAAATATTTTATTATTGAAAAGGCCCCGGCCGGCTTTGTAAAAACTAAAACCACCATCCTCTCAATTCTAATGATAAATACCGTTGATTTCTGGGTTACCAATTTAATTGAAGAGTACGTACACATTGTCTGAGGACATGGAGTAAGTAGAAATCACACTGCAATTCTTTCTTAAATATAATATATATATAACCGGCTTATTTTATGAGGCTATGATCAGCTAATAGGTCAGATCAATCGTGATTCGTGAAGAACCTATGCGCGCAGCTTCCACGAAGGCACGTACGAAAGTATTCCAACAACTGAAGCAGGTATCAGCTGCTCTGAACATTAATTATATATAAAACCTTCTTTATCCCCAACTTCAGTGGGCAGTGGCATCCTTAATGTTTTCCAAAAAAACTCATCTCTTCCTCTCCTTTTAATTTCTTCTCTAATCTAACGCAGCTAGGCCAGTTTCACTTTTCTCTCCACCCCCCTTGATCTTTTATATATATATATATATATATATATCTCTTGGAATTCACCTAGCGTACGATGGCCGAAGCCGAACAGAATGATGTCGTCTTTGAAGATTTCTTTCCGTCAATGATAGAAAGACTGGGTGCTGATCAATTTATTGCTGAGCTCTGTAACGGCTTTAGCTTGCTAATGGATCAACAAACGGGTCTCATCACATTCCAGAGCCTGAAGAAAAATTCCTGTCTTTTGGGACTGCAGGACTTGAGTGATGATGAACTATCGTGTATGTTACGAGAGGGGGATTTGGATGGAGATGGAGCACTGAATCAATCAGAATTCTGTGTTCTCATGTGCAGGCTGAGTCCAACTATAATGAACAGCTCAAGAAGGTTGTGGGAGGAAACCTTTGGAAATCAGTGTTAGGCTTGCGCTTCTTTTTATTTATTTTTTTATATTTTATTTCTCTTGCCTTCTCTGTATGTATGATTGCATGATTAGGTCAATTTTGGTTATAAGGCGCCAAAAGGATGCAGTGGTCTGCGGACCTCTAACTCTGAGCATAATTTTGTACAGAATTGCCCTGTTTAAAGGTACCTTATCATTTTTTTTCGTCAACTATTCATTTTTTTTGTTCCCTTCTTTACTACAGGATGCACGTTTTTTTGTTTCTTTCCATCTTAGCTCTACCGGTAGGGGTGGACTGAACGGTTAAAACCCCTTTTAATTAAAACTTCTACGATGAGAATCTTTGGATTAGCTAATTTAGTTTTGTTTCATTTTAAAATTAAGGGCCTTATTTTCTCTTAACTCTTATCTTTTAAGAGGAATCTTTTAAATTTAAGAAAAAATTAGTTGTTCATTTTCTCTTATCTCTTATCTCTTAAAGTATAACTATACAACTTTTTGTTTTTCAATGATACCCCCAAAATGTATATTTGATAGTTTTCAGAATTCAAAATTTAGAATTTAAAATATCATTCTTTGTATTCAGAGTTCAGAGGAAAGAAAACTTCACCAATACCAATATACCTCTTAATGTAATTATTACACTTTCATATGTCAGACTTTAGAGCAAACGAATATGCCTTAACTTTATGCAAGGCAGTACGGTGGTAGGGTGAAAAATGCAATTCTGGATGAAGTAGGCACATCATGTTAAACGAGCATTTTCAAATTTTTTTAAACTTGTTCATTCATACATCCTTCACTTACCCTTATAGAGAAGTACGGATTTGTCCAATGCAAATTTCTTATTTTCACTGTAGCTATAAACATTTGAAAAAGTCAACAACCCACATTCTATGCATCAATGCCCACCCATGAATTGGTATCAATTCCAAGCTGGCATCTACCCCAACAGTACTTTCAGACTACAAATTCTGACCCTGGATTGATCGGTCATTCTCAATTGTCAATAGTGTTCACTGAATGTACTTTTTATTGTTGTGTCGACTGGATTTGATCCTCGAAAATGCATGAAATGTAAAAAGTTTTTAGATTAAAAATGGAATGCAATTGTAGATGTATTATTTTTAGTAGCTTTAGGAGTTTCAAAATCCGCAAGGTCTGGATGCTATCTAATTCCTTAACTTTAAAGTGCGACAATTTAGCACCCGAACTTTCAAAATTTGACAATCCTGTACTTGTCGTTAATCAGCCCGTTAATCAACCGTTAAGTGACATTTAAAAAGCAAAAAATACCCTAAAAATGCTATCTAATTCTCTTTATCAGTCATCCAAATATAAACAATAAAATGAGTAGTCTCAAATTCTAAATTCTTCTACACAGTCACCAACTTTTTTGAATAGAAGAGGCTAGGATTTGGGATTGTTCAGTTTTTTGTCAACGTTTGGATGATTGATAAAGAGAATTAGATGACATTCGAAGGGCATTTTTAATTTTCCAAGTGTCACTTAACGGCTGATTAACAAACTGATTAACGACAGATATTAGATTGTCACATTTTGAAAGTTCGGATATTGGATTGTCACATTTTGAAAATTCAGATACTGAATTATCACTTTTTAAAGTTTGGGGACTAAATTGCCACTTCCGCCAAAATACAGGATACTAATCGAGAATTTTCCCAAATATAAATTTGTGACTATAATTTTCATTCTTACCTCATATAAAATTTACATTTTTGTATCATTTGCATTTACTGACATACAAATTTTATATTCCAAAAGTTAATGCAAAATTTACACCACCTTCCTCTTATCTCAAGTCGTTCTCCTAA
Source organism: Nelumbo lutea (assembly GCF_056320005.1). Classification (NCBI taxonomy): domain Eukaryota; kingdom Viridiplantae; phylum Streptophyta; class Magnoliopsida; order Proteales; family Nelumbonaceae; genus Nelumbo; species Nelumbo lutea. Next base: position 141,733,134 of record NC_142684.1, on the reverse strand, counting down.
AGTGGTCACCGGTGACCACATCATTTCCTACTCACTCCAAAATAAATAACCCCTCTCTACCTGTATTTTATAAGGTGGAGCACATATGCATCTATACCGGTGCAAGTACTAAAAATGTTATTGAGGTGCAAAAACTTGTATATGGGTATTTCCTAATTAACTTTGAATTTGCACTCTTCCAATAAAGACAAAAGTCTTCCTCTCGATAATTGTTTTTTCTTTCCACCACTTTCTAAGTCCATAAATTGATAGGTGTTTTCACCAAAAAAAAAAAAATAAATAAATTGATAGGTGATAGCTTATAAAGTTCCATTTAATACCTATTCAGCTCACATTACAAGTTGCGTGCTCAACTCTAATGTAGCCTTGTACTAACTCGATTGTAGGGAAACCGGATGGACTCATATTTTATTGTTACAACGCGGGGTGAACTTTCATCCAACGTGTAAAAGTAACGGAAGGTGGGTTAGCACTTCCGTTATTTTTTTTTTCTTTTTTTTTTAAATAAAAATGAAAAAAAAACATTGATCTTTCTACCCCTACCCTAAAAGTCCATGAAATTTTACCTTGTCCAAAACCTTCCACCCATACCTAAAAGCTCAAAGAGAGAAAACAACTGGTTCATGTCTTCCATCCAATGATCATAGAGTACATATTGAAACACTTCTCTTCCAACATCCTTAAAGTTTTCTAGTGCCTAGGTATTTGTTTCTCCAATTATTTATCTATCCATTGATAAATCTGACCTCTTATATGGTACTAACCAGACCATATTAAACAATGCCATGCCAGTTCCATAATCCCTGACAGTTTGCTGTATTTCTTGCTCAAAACGAGCCCCTATACGCTAGTAAATTATACATGAAGGCTTTGATTGTCTTTGAAGATCTCTATAATCTCATAGATTTTTTATATGATATTAATCAAACTGTATTAGCGTTTATTAAAAGATCTTTATACTTTATTAAGTATGTTGAACAATGGAGAGATTTCAACTAGTTGTGCAATATGATACATTAAAAATCTTTAAGGTTGTGTTTGGTTTGAAGGAAAAAGTAGGGAAAGAAAGGGAAAGTTAAGGAAACATTTACAAACTTTGTATGGGTTTTCATATCTTTTCCTTCATTTCCCTACTTTTTCCTTCAAACCAAACATATATAGGTGCAATTGGAAAAGAGGTTCAAGGGTTCAAGGGTTCAACATTATTGCCATAGGTGCAATTGGGAAAGGATTGTAACAGTTGGTCGAGCAAATATTTATGAAGTTTTACTCTGCTCGAAAACTTCCACCCTAAAAGTCTAAAACCCATTCAAAAAATAAGTTTCACCCTATTCAAATCCTTTCGCCTAAGAATAGAGAGAGAGAGAATCAATATATGTCTTCCATTTGTAGAATAGATGATACAAGATTTGCCGAAAACCTCCTTTTCTACCACCGTTCATCAAGTCTTCTTCCACTGCTCACTCCAAAATTCCATTTAATTTCTACCCATTGAGATGCTCTCTTCATTGTTCAAAGTCTTCCTCCTTGAACCACAAGCAGAGAGGACAAAGAATAGAGACGACTTGTCGAAAAATGATTTTTTTTTTTTGTTTTTTGTTTGAAAAAAGGAAAAAATGAGTAATGAGAGTATTAACCCACCTCCTGTTACTTTTACACGTTTCCCCAAGAGTGACATGTTACAAGTTCAAACAAATATGTAGCCCATCCAAACGTCATACCTCATAAGGGTTGGATTGAGGACTTTGAGATTGCTTGGGTTCATAGTATTATGGTTGTGCGTGGGCCTTAGCTTGCCCCAAACTTATAGATCCAAATCCAACATATCCATGCATGCCCAAAACTAATCTAATAATTGTGGTTTAGAGATGCAAGCGAGCCAAGCTTACTCATGAACTATTGGAGGTTGGTCCACTAAATACTCGAACTTCACTTGCAAATAATTGAGTTCAAGTCAACCTCCAACGAATTGAATAGTTAGTCAAGTTGAACTCGAACTTTGTAATACCTGAGTTTATCTCACTAAATAACGAAACTCAGCATCTGTTTGGCATCGATGTCGTTGCTCCAGAAAATGGTGATACATCATCGTTACGTCGGAGAAAACGATGCTCTAGGAAACGTTAATATGTTTGAGATCATTTTTCCATAAAAATCGGTGTTCCAAGTCACATCTTGGAAATTGAGAAGGCATGGTTTGGAGCAACACCGAATTTGACGTTTTCTCATATTGGAGCTTGTTGCTGCCAACAAGGTGTTAGACAGTCTTGTATGCCCTTAACTTCAATCGGATTTGATGTACTTTTGTTATTTAGTAGAAATAAATTAAAGTGCATGTTTGATTCATGTTGTTTGGTATAATTCTGTGTAAGACCCTAAAACTGGACACTTATAGAAACTTGTGTTAGTTTTAAATGTTCACAGCCATTGGATAAGTTTGGGGAGATTTATCCTACCAAGGCTGATACTGATGTGCCACCAAGTGTTGGGATGACTTGTTTCGGCCATCAGGGTAAGACCCAAGGCACATGCAGTATGGGATTGCTTGAACCCTTGAACCGGACCAAATTTTCAGTATTGCCCTAAACCTTGGAGACAGATGGGCAAAACTGAAAAGTTACACCTGACCCCTAGACTCGATTATGACACATCACTAAGTGTCGGATCGGGCTGTCTTTGATCTGTCAATCAATGAGATCCTTAGTGGGGTCAAAACCTGGACATGTTGGGGCAGTCTGAGAATTCATCTGAGTGAGTGGTCATAGTGACAGGATCAACCCCTTTGTCGGACAATGGTAATGATCGGGAATGCACTCTCTCTGATGGAAACCAAACTGTCGGCAGTTGATTTCAATCGTTGGCATTTTGTTTTTGCAAAATAATATATATATATATATATATATATATATATATATGTATGTATATGTACGGTTTCAAAAGATTTGCAAAAGATTTTAATTCCCAAGATCCATGTGAGTAGAGAGTGCAGCACTATTCCTTGCAGCCGAGAGAGAGGTTTTCTCTTGTCGAGTAGTGCTTGATCATTAAGGGCTGAGAGATTAAGTGTAAGACCATTTAGGATAATACCTGATGGGCTAATCTTGCACCTGCCCACAGTCCCTGGGTTTTTATAAGATGGCTTGGCCCAGGGACCACTTAATGTAAGTGTTGGGCCCATAGGGTCCATGTGATGGGCTCAAGTGGGTCACTGAGTCTTTTAGTGAATTCGGCTGGGCCTTGTAATGAAGGCTAGGCCAAACCCATGTGGCTGGTGTGTAGATCAATGCTTGGGTCCCACGCCATACAAAGAAGCCCAACTGGGCAACAGATTAGAAACTGGTTAAACACTGAACACTTAATGGGCCAAAAGCCCATTTTGAACTGGGCTGATATGATCACCTTTTCATGGGGCGAATCTGAGATTAATGTTAATAAAAGGATTGGGTCTTTAACCTTATCCACTCTAAGAGACCAAATTCAAATTAGATTTGAATCTGGTAACCTTTTGATAAGATCAGGAGTTAACTAACATAATCTACAGATAGGATTAAGATTAACCCCTATCCAAATACTGATTTGGATTGGGATAACTCCCAAAATATTGGGAGGTTTCTTAATCAAGAAGAAAGAGGAGAAAACCCTAGAAGAAATATCAGATTTCGAACTAGGGGTTTGTGTAAGCAAGAAACACATCCTGCGATTTTGAGATCAGATCTCTCACAGACTCCAAAGAGAAGAGCCAGTTCTGGCTTCTTCGTCCCTGGATTTCTCCTCCTCCAGCTGCTGCCACTCCCTGTTGGAAGATTGGATCTTTGCAGCAACAGGAAGTCAAGAAATTAGTTCTTGACAATAGTCTTGCAAGAAAGACTAAAGGATTCGGTGTTGAAGGTTTCTAAAGGGTTCTTGCGAAGAATCCAGTGTGTAGGATGCACCCTACTGATTCCGTTCCATCCACTGCTGTGTCATCTTCAGCAGGAGCGGATCTTGGTTTCTTGTTTGGGCGTGAACACCAACTTTGGGAGATATTGTTTCTTCGGATCAGGTATAATCTTTTCTGCTTCTTTTTGGTTTAGATCTGGTTTGATTATGGTTCAAGTAGAATCCTTGAATAATGTATTCTAAATTTAGGGAATATGATTCCCAGTTGGAAGAAGGTAGGAATTTTTTTTTTTAAATTCGCCCACCCATTCCGCACCTTTCTTGGCGTCCATTAGATGGATCCTACCATCCTTTTACAAGGACATGATGTGGCAGTGACGTGGACTTCCTATAATGGGTACCAGTGCTGAAAACAGATATGGAGCACTGGTCCCAAACAAAAAGTGTTGTTGTTGCTCCAGGAAATGTCCTATCTGGCAGCAACGTTTCCAAAAAAAAAAAAAAAACACTATTCAGAAAACAATGCTTCCAACCCACACATCAGCACCACCATTTTCTGAGAAAACGGTGTTGTGCCTGAGAAAATGATGCCAAACATATACTCAACTTGCAATTGAGTCAAATTCAAGTTTTGTAATACCAAAAATATTAACTTTTTAATATATTTCTATTTATAAAATAAGTAAATAATAATAATTTTGTATACAAATTTATTTATATTTGAGTTAAATTGAGTTGATACTCAAGTATGTCAAATATCAATTCAAATTGAGTTCAAATAGAAAACTCCAATCTAGATTGATCTTGAGTCAAGTGTTTTTTTTAATAGTAAATAAAAGAAAACCTCAACCAAGTGAAAAAGACCAGGACAAGAAGGTATGCCTAAGACAAAGAAAGGAAGGCAACAATTAAGCTACAATAATCTATCCAAACCACAAGTAACCCAAGCCTAACAGCAATAGAGAAATAGAAATATAACAAACACTACTCTCAACAAACAAAATTTGAGGCTTTAATCAATATCCGAGCAGAATTCATTCCCCTCCCTCCTCGACCTCTATTCTTTGAATAGGGATCTGCTCCTCATACCGACCTCACAGCCACATCCTGTTTGGGTTATGCTCGAGCTGGCCCTTGGTGCCGCGTAGCGTCTCCCTATCCACCTTATCTCTTTGGTCATGTTGGCATCATGTAGGATGGATAAGCGTGATCAAGAAGAGGAGCCCCGTACAAGGAGGACAACTCCATTAGGTATTAGGACTCATCCCAAAGACCTCGACGGAAAACCTCATCCCAACAACCCTGGAAACCTCATCCGAATCAGACATGGATCTTCGGCTATAAAAAGGTAACCTTCACTCAAGGTGAAGGACTTTTGACTCTTCAGACTCCATACTATTATTCTGCTTCTGCTCGAACTGACATTCTTCTCAACTACTCGTCCCGACCACCCTTCTCTTCCATTACTGACTTAAGCGTCAGAGTGCCTATCCGAGGAACAACTCCTCGGGCCTCTAATCTCTTTCTTGGTTTCAGATCTTACTGCGTGGCTTCGTCCTTCCACCTCGGCTTCGCCAGTTGGTAGGATTATTTGACTACGATCTTAGTTTGGGACACCTCGAATCGGGCAACATCAGATTGGTGCCGTATGTGGGAATCATACAAAAAGCCATTCCTGAAACTCCTTCCACACAATCAAGAACCATGCCAAGAAACACATCCGATTGCTTCATAACCCGATCCCCATCTCAGAAGCCATAGAAACAAGCCATTGCAGACCCTACGCAGTTCCAAGCGATGCAGCAAAAGGCCGATCAAATTCTTGCTATGATGCAGACATTGGAACAACCAACACAGGCTCCCCAAACCGTTCCCCTTGCCATGTAGGTGCTTACAATGGCTGGTCCTCATCTAGAGGACCCCAAAAAGTGCTACCCATACAGGCACAGGGCTCGGTTAGACCAAGAAAAGCAGCAATCGTTGAAAAGGTCAGACTCCCCAATCCGATCTCATGCACGCGATGACCGTAGCAAACACACCGCTCTGCCCAAGTTCTGGCGAAAGATAGTCTTGGCCATTGTCTGTAGCAGCAGCCAATCTCAATCATTGAATCCAGTTTGGTCAAGGACCACCCTACGATACTGAAGGGAGAGAAGTCCGTAAGCGCGGCCCCAACCAATAGAGATGTAGAGATCAAGGAGCTCAAAGAACGCCTGGCCAAACAAGAACGCAGCCAAGCTGACAAAAGCATAGCTCCTCCAACAGCCCGGCTTGCGGAACCTCATAACCAACTTGCTAAAGAATCAGTCTTAGTCCAGGAAATCGTGGACAAACTCCCTCCGGCCAACTAGTGACCTTTGTAGTTCGAGAAGTACGACAGAGCTACAAACCCCAATAACCACGTAGAAGGATTTGAAGCCCTGATGATACTACACGGCTTGTCTAAGGGGTTAATGTGCAAAGCCTTTATCACCACCCACAAAGGAGTTGCCCCGACTTGGTATTCTTCCTTTCCCCTGCGCTTCATCTCTTCTGGGGAGTAGCAGGAGAGCCAATTCCTGGCATAAATCACAGCTTGCCAATGACCTTGGAAGACTTTGGCTAGCCTCATGTAGGGGTGGCTAAGGAAGGGAGAAACCCTTAGAGAGTACTTGGCAAGGTTTAATGCTGAGGCCCTACAAGTCCACAACCTAAACCAGTCTGTAGCATTGATGGCCATCATGCAAATCCTGCATTCCTCTACGTTCAGCTTCTCATTATCGAAGAACCCCCCTCCGAATCTGGCTGCGCTGATGAAGCATGTTCAGATGTACATGAACGCCGAGGATGCCCAAGTGCAACAAAAGAATGAGGAGCAGCATGATCAAAAGAGTAGAGACCACGACAAGCACAGGCCAGAATGCAAAAGAAAGAGACAAAACCGGAGATCCGACCGAAGGCCGAGGACACCACCCCCAATGTACAGGAACTTCACACCCTAAATACACCTCGGTCTGAGATGTAGATCTACGACCAAAGCTTTGCCAGATAGCCCAAGAAGATGAAGTCCCAGAACAACAAAAGGAGCTGAGACAAGTACTACGACTTCCACCGAGACCATGGCCATGAGACGGATAGCTGCTGCAATCTGCATCACCACCTCAAAGACCTCGTCAAACATGGGTACCCTGATGGGTTCGTAGACATCAAGGAGCATAAGCCAAAGGAGGAAGCACATCGGCCTAACAGACCTTCAGCCTAAGCTCCCCCAGTTGGAGTCATTGTAGTGATGTTCAACGGAATAGCATCTAGCAAGGAGAGTAGCTTGGCCCGCAAGACATATGCATGACCACACCAAGATGAGGATAGAGAACAGAAGAGACGGCGGTAGGATGATCTGATCACCTTCACCAAGGACAATCTCAGGGGGGCCCAGACCCTGCGCGACAATGCCATGGTAATAATTACCGAGATAGCTGACCTCCAAGATCAGCGTATCCTAGTAGACACAAGAAGTTTGACTAACATCCTCTTCGAAGAAGCGTTTGAGAAACTCGACATCAGCAGGGACCATCTCACATCGGTCAACACTCCCCTTGTCAGCTTCTACGGAGACTCTCTTATGCCGCAAGGAAAGATCACCCTGCCCCTATTGATTAGAGACGACGACATCACCACTACAATGATGGTCGACTTCATCGTTGTTCGTGTCCTCTCTCCATACAACGCCATCCTCGGCCGACCGACCTTGAATTTTATGAGGGCCTTGGTTTCCACGTATCATCTGATCATCAAATTTTTTTACCCAGTACGGTGTAGGGCGTAGTCCATGAAAACTAGAGAACTGCATAGCAATGTTACCTAACGGCTTGCCGAGGAAGGCCTCATGCTGCTGAAACCCTTAGTATGGAGAATATGGACCTGAGGGATGAGCTGAGGACATAGTGTGGCCAGCTCGTCGAAGACGTCATCCAGGTACCACTCTCCGACGAAGACCCCGAGAAGATAGTCCAGGTCGGATCCTCCTAGAAGATAGTCTTCAGGAAGATACCATTCAGTTGCTAAAAGAATAAGACGATGTGTTCACTTGGTTGGGGGAAGGCATGTTGGGGGTTGACCCTAAGGTCTTCGTCCACTGCTTAAACGCCGACCCGCACTACCAACCCATTAGGTAGAAGAAGAGGAGCTTCACCTCTGAACGGTGGCATGTGATCAATGAAGTGGTGCGGAAACTGTTTGATGCTAGTTTCATCCGAGAAGTGGAATATTCGGACTAGCTGGTGAATGAGGTAATGGTCAAGAAAGCCAACGTGAATTGGTGAATTTGCATCAACTTCGCCAATCTGAACAAGGCTTGTCCAAAGGACAGTTTTCCCCTACCGAGAATCGACCAGCTCATCGATGCAATAGTAGGGCACAAACTCCTAAGCTTCATGGACACGTTCTCGAGATATAACTGGATCCAGATGCATCCAGACGAATAGGAGAAGACCGCCTTCATCACTGATCAAGGACTATACTATTATAGAGTAATGTCCTTCGGTCTAAAGAATGCCGGCGCTACATATCAGTGGCTAGTGAACGAGGTATTAAAGGACCAGCTCAGCCACAATATAGAAGCATACGTGGATGATATGCTAGTGAAAAGTAAGAAGGCCAAGTAGCACCTAGCCAATCTCAAGGAAGCCTTCGACACCCTAAGGAAATATCGAATGAAGCTGAACCTAATGAAATGTGCCTTCGGGATTGGCTCTGACAAATCCTTGACATGCAGTCACCTCAGACCTACAAAGAAGTGCAGCGCCTCACTAGATGAGTAGCCGCCCTCAGCGGGTTCATGTTAAAGTCTGTGGATCGATGCCTGCCATTTTTTAAGGTGTTGAAAAAGTTGAAGGACTTCCAATGGGCTGAGGAGTGCGAACGGTCCTTCCAAGAGTTGAAAAGGTACTTGAGTTCCCCACCTATGCTCACAAAGCCGAGCCCCGGAGACGTGTTGCTGCTCTACCTCTTAGTTGGAGATGAGGTGGTCAGCTCGGTCCTGGTAAAGGAAGAAAACCGAACACAATGACCGATCTACTACACCAGCAAAGTCCTTACCGGTGAGTTCACATCTCTACTCCACAATGTCCTGCCCCACAACACATTCCCATCATGTATTGGGAACATCTCCCAATGATGACATCATCGGTTATGGTACTATCATCATGAGATATTCCCAATACACAATGGGGATGTGTTGTGGGATGTTGTGGGGTAGAGATGGATACCCTTGCACAACCCAACATCTTAGAGACAACCTTGCTCATCCTCCCTATTTAGCAATGACCATTGTGGATCGACCTCATAGTTTAATATCTACAGGACGATACATTGCCACTCGATTGAACCGAAGCAAAAGGGCTCGTACATAGGTCAGTCCGATATTGCCTCATCCAAGGACATCTCTACCGCCAGTCACACACTCTCCCCAACCTAAGGTGTCTCCCTCCCACTGAGGTCGAATACACCCTTAGGGAGATACACGAAGGTATTTGCGGAGATCACCCTAGCGCCCGAACGTTGGCTCACGCAAGGCACTTCAACAAGGTTAGTTCTAGTTGACCATGAAGCAGGATGCAACCCAGCTCGTCAAGAAGTGCGACTACTGTCAAAGGCACTCCAACCTTCACCATCAGCTAGCAGTTCCTCTAACGCCCATCCCTTTGGGGAATGGACATCCTTGGACTTTTCCCTACCAAGTCGGGCAAAAGAAGTTCCTTCTTATCGTAGTAGATTACTTCACCAAATGGGTGGAGGCCAAAGCCTTGGCATGCATCACCGCACAAAATGCCTTGTGTGAGCTCTGGGAAGCTCATGGCTGGCTCAAAGAATTGGAGTTGCCACCCATTTTTTATAGGAAATGGACCCTCATTTTTAGGTTTGAAAAACTTGATTTAAGTCTTTGATAGTGACTCCATTTTCCATGGGAAAGGCACATAACCAAGAGATTTTGGGTCCCAAGGATTGGGAGAGGGAAGGTATTAGGCACCCCCCTCTCTAAGCTACTTTAGCAACCCGATACGGGAGTTATTCAGACTTGGCTTCTTTCGGGGAAAAATAGAAATAGTTGCAAGAATTTCTTAAATCCGAAGGAACATGCTTTCAACTTCTCCTAAGACCAATTTTGAGGTGATGCTATCGGGTCTTAGGTACTGATTTCCCTAAGTCCCTTGCCTCTCTGCCTCTATTCTTAGTTAAGAAGGAATTGCAAGCAATGGTTCTCCAACATTTAAGAATCTCAAGTAACCCAGAAAAACTAAAAAATGGACTCACCTTTTTGTATGTACCTTGTCGAAAGTTTTCCAGCAGCCAAGATTAGATAGAATAAAGTTCCAATGGGTTCTTGAGTTAGGGAATGCTTCTTGTTGCAACAACCATTGTTTGAAAAAGGAGGAGATGAGTTCGGAATATGAAGTTTAGAGTACCTTTGAAATTTGGGTAAATAGGAAGCAGTATATGGGCTAGGAGAAAGCTCTTTTCTCTCTCTTTCTCTTTCTAGGGGACTCCCTTAGGTTCCCTCTCTTCATCCTCTTATTGAGCTCGAATTAGATTAGTATTTATAGAGAATGGGAGGGGGTGAAGTCTGAATTCATTCAACTATAGTGCCTGAGATTCCATAGAGATTTTTTCCATAAAAAGGCAAAGATTTTTTAAAGAAATAGGTGTCTGGTCAAGCTTTCCTGTTTGGTGAAACTCTTTCTTTGATTTAGGGATGATTTTCATGGTTTTGTGTGTCCAATGGGAGCTTGGGGCATGCCAGACATTGCAGTTTCGTACTTGGGGCTGGCAGTGGCAAAAAACATAAATTTGATGAACATTTTAAAGATATTTTGTCTTTTCTTGGTCTTAAGTAGGGGTCTGTTTGGTATTTTGAGATTTTTGGGTTTATTAGGCTCTATTTGATTGGTCCAGGTGTTTTAATGAGTCAAGAATGGGTTTGACATCAGCCATCGCCCTTTTAAGGCTTCAGGTTGGGCCATATGATGTGGCAATGTAATCTGGTGTGTTAAAATGGTGTCTTTCTAGTTTAATGGTTAAACGAATGAGTCTAGTCATGAAATTCAATGTGCTGGGGCTTTTTTGGGTTCTTGGACTCAGTGGTGATTTCTAACCAGTCAAATTGGCTCGAGACAATGGACATCTATGGTTGACAAGTTCGTATTTACGAAATTTGCTGAAGTAGAATCTATTTGATAAAGGGTCGAATAGAGGAAATTTGGTTGGTTGGTACTTTTGAACATCCTGAATCTAATGGAAGTGATGGATCTTTGATCAAAGGTGTGGATTGATTGTTTTAGTTCAGATCATGGTCTTAGCTTATGGTTTTTTAATCAATAAAAAGGCTTGAAATGGAATCTTAGTTTTTCAACAATCAAACGAAGGTGTTTGGTTGTGAAATTTGACGTGCTGGTTTTTTTGGATCTTCGGATACATTGGTAAGGTCTGATTGGTCATATGAGATTGGGATGATAGATGCTAAGCTCCAATTAATGAGATTTGTTAAAATAGGATTTAGGCTTGATGATGGGTCAAATAGGGGAATTTTGAGCTACAATTCGGTAAGTAAGCATGGATTAAGGGGGGGAGTCAAGTGGATGGTTTTGATCTGAGAAAGATATGGTTGATCTTGGTAATTGTTTAGGGCCATCGGAATGTGATCTTTATGTTTTTACGATTGATCATCGTAGATTTGTGGTGAAGATTCACTAGTTGATTGCTTCCTAGTGGTCTTGAGGTGATGGGTGTGTTGGATTTGATTTTGATAAGTTAGAGTTTGAATTTTGTATAGATTGGGGTTGTTAGGAAGGGGTTGACATGATGAATGGTGGATATTTATGGTTTAGTCATGGAAATTGATGTGTAAATAGGTTGTAGTTTTCAAAGCCTACGGATGATGTCTGATCGGACGTTGATATTGATCTCAAGGTTCTTATTTGTCTTGTGGATTATGTCAAAGGAGGGCATTTCAGGTTTTGGAAAGTCTCAAGTTGATCTGGTTGTGTTTCTAAGTTTTTGGGGTCTAAGAGGGTGGTACAAAGAGGTAGGGTGAAAGGACCGAGCAAAAATTGAGTGTTAATACCTGAAATTTCTTCTGGCAGAGCATAATTTTCTAATTCGACATCCCTTGAGTCCTCATCATTGACAACGACTCCTAGTTCACCGATCAAAAGTTCAAAGCCTTCTACGTTGAGTTGTAGATAGATCACTAGACTATGACCCTTCATCGACCACAGAGTAATGGGCAGATTAAAGTGACCAACCGAACCCTACTCCACGGCTAAAAGACTAGACTTGACAAGGCTAAGGGGAGGTGGGTCGATAAGCTACCAAGCATTCTCTAAGCGTACTGGACCACACCGTAGATAGCTACCAGAGAGACACCATTTAGCCTAGTATATGGGGCTGAAGCAATAATCCTCATAGGAATCTGCTCCCCAACTCTCTAGATCGAGTTCTACGACAATGAACAAAACAATGAAGATCTTCGTGCAAAGCTCGACCTAGTGGAATAAGCCCGTGACTGAGCATACCTCCAAATGATAGCGCAATAGCACCGGATGGATATGTACTATGACTTCAAAGTCTGAAGAAGAGAGTTCAAGGTAGGTGTCCTCATCCTCCGCAAGTCATAGTACCCGTAGCAGGAGAAGGAAAACTCGGGCCAAACTGGGAAGGCCCGTACAAGGTGACCAAAGTCCTCGGACCGAGTACCTATAAGTTGGAAGACCTCGACGGGAAGACTATTTTGAGGAGTTGAAATATAGGGAACTTGAGAATGTACTATCAATAGCTTGGGTCAATAAAGCTCTATTTTGCATACAACTAGCCAACACACACTGCCCAACCGTACTCTAATGGTTGAGGTGCCAACACACCATAAGCACTCATCACTGCACAAACCTTCGCACTTTGGCAATGCATAGCTGACCTAGGACGACTAGTAGACTTGACCGATCTCCAATGGTCGAAGCCCAAAGTGGGAACAATGCTCTCGCCTCCAAAGGCAAGAGAGTGTCCATCAAACTTCATGAGGTCCCGTGAGACCAGGCGCCACTAAGCATCCCCAAGACAACGATAGCTCGGAAGCGCCTTAGACATCACGCAGTTGAAGACTTAGAACCCAAGATCTCGACTACTTGTGACCTCGGCCAGGACAAGATCGAGGCCCATGATTAACTCACTCACTTAAGTTCAACAAAAAAAGCGGAAGAGAGAGGCACAAAGTTTGCAACCAAAAAGTTACTTTTTCATTAACTATCAAAATAATTACATGTAAAAGGGCTCAACATTCCGAGTTGTGTACATCACAACCAAAAAAATAAAAAGGTAGCAGCAAAGGGCAGAGTGCTTCAACCTTTGGCTAGAGGCTCCTCAGCTCGCTCCTCGACCTCGACAGTGGCATCCTCACTAGGCGTGGGGGGATTGAATGGGCCCAAACCCTGCATGACTTCAGCCACGTTGAGGAAGCAGCGCACAATCCTCTACTGGTAGAAGGTGAACCTTTGCTCCTAGGAATGAGTGGCGAAGTTGTCCAAGTTGTTCTAGTAGGCCTCCGAGGCCTTATACTCGGTAACTCCTTCCACCGCCCAGACTATCTTCGCCTTGGCCTCCCCGAGATCTCCTCCTTAGCATGTCCTGAGCCTCCTTTAGCTCGGTGACGTGGCCCTTCAGCTTGTGGACAGTGTTGTCCCACTCTTTTATGTCACAAGTCCGTCACCCTTAGCTTACGGATAGCTTTTGGGCATCATCAAACCTTAAACAGGCTGCTCGGGGACACCCTCTGTCTCAAGCCCGTCACATGGCCGAACTCTCCACTGTGGCACATATACGTCCACCGAGCCTTCTGCCTTACCATGCTTCGGCGTGCTCTCCCTCGACGGCGATGAGTGCAGTCCATCAACCTCGACTGCAGCTCGGTGACACTTGGCTGTGCCCCTTGAGCCGTGCTTATCCGCGATCTCTCTGCCACAACCTTCATATGGTGAGCCATCTACTCAACGTTAGCCATCTCAGCACCTGCACAAATGAGCTCCAAATCAGTAAAAGACTTTGGAAATGAAAGAGAGACCAGTATAACACATATATCGGCTGTCTCACTCATCAACCCGACATGAATCAACATTGAGAATGATGTGCACTCCGTCACGTTTATCCTCTCTATCTACCTAATGGACGCCTTCTCTTCCTCAGTAAGTTCAGTCACGGTTAGCATCTTCACCTTGGTCCTTGACTTTTGAAGCTCGGCGGGGAACGGCCAGCCCCCAGGGCAGCGCACGAAGAAAAATCTTTCCTTCCAGCACTTCACCAAAGATGGAGCCTTAACAAAAACCTTATTATGTTGCCGAGCTAAGAAGTAGTAGTACCCTTGCTGGTGCTTCTTCAGTTGCAAAAAATTGACGAACATCGGCAGGGTGACCTCCAGACCGTGGATTGAACAGTAATACAAAAGACTCCCTAAGTACCTAAAGGAGTTCGACATCAACTAGATAGGCTGGATATGGAACCACCTCAACACAGCAACGATTCCCTCATTCAAAGGAAACCTCAGCCCTGCCATCAGGTTGTGCTCATAAACACAAAGCTTGCCTAGCCGAGCCGAGGTGGCCCTCTCACCAGCACCCGGACATCTCAACTCATATTCCTTGGGTATACAGTACAAGGCCTTGATTCGGGCCAAATCCTCAAGGTTCAGGTAGCATGGAGTAGACCCAAACAGACTACCAAACTGTGAAGGGAGGTTAGCCATCTCCTTAGACACTACTTTGAGCTCGGCCTTAGCCTTCCAAGCCGTGGCTTCCTCTAGATCTACAACCTCAACCACATGTTTGTTGACCTCGGCCCCCTGGCCATTGGCCTCACGAACTGTAAGCGCGGTGGACTCGATGAGAGACCGCGACTCGGACTCACTACTAGAATTGAAAGAAGAGGAAGACGGACAAAAAGAGCTAGAGGATGAAAAGGAAGACATCTTATTGAAGTGAAGGTAAAGATTGTGGAAAGCCAAAGCACTAGCCGAGCCGAGGGCTACTTCTCGCCGAACTCCAGAAAACACTCTTCACAAATGACAAAGTAGAAATGCTCTTCACTCCCCTTTTATAGGACTCCCAGCAACCCAGGTCAAAGCAAATCAACGACGACGATTCAACACCACCCTTTAATAGCTCGAGAAGATGAATCGACGTCACCGCCCTCCGCACGGGCATAACCTCGGGGAAACAAAATGATGCCCCTACTGATCCGTATTGGAAATGGTACAAGCGTAGAACTAGCCGGTTCACCCAATAAATTGGTTATGCCTCGGGTCACTCAACTCGGAAAAGTATGCTTCACTAAAGAGTTTCTCAGTCGAAGACTACAGAGCTCTTCCGCTCCACACCGTGGTTGAACACTACACTCATTGACTTTAGAACTAGGGGAGTGGTGTTTGGGTTATGGTTGAGTTGGCCTCGAGTGCCACGTGGCGTCTCCTTGGCCAGCTTATCTCTTCGGCCACATCGGCACCACGTAGAATGGATAAGCGCGATCAAGAAGAGGAGCCCTGTACGGATAAGGAGGATAGCTCTGCCGGGGATTAGGACTCATCCCAAAGACCTCAATAGACAACCTCATCCTGACAAGCCTGGAAACCTCATCCGAATCGGATACAAATCTTTGGCTATAAAAAGGTAACTTCCACTCAAGGTAAAGGACTTTTGACTCTTTAGACTCCATACTGTTATTCTGCTTCTTCTTAGACCGACATTCTTCTCAACTGTTCAGCCCGACCACCCATCTCTTCTATTACTAACTTGAGTGTCGGAGTGCCTACTCTAGGAACAATTCCTCAAGCCTCTGATCTCTTTCTTGGTTTCAAATCTTCCTGTATAACTTCGTCCTTTTACCTCGGCTTCGCCAGTTAATAAGATTATTTGACTACAATCTTAATTTAAAACACATGGGATCAAACAACATTACATCCCATTATATATTAAGAACATCTCTCATGAATAATAACATAGAATTACTAAAGATATTCGTGATATATGGCAGATACATATGATCGGTGTAAGAAAGGCTTTGTGAGTAGCACATCCGGATACTTTTAGAACCCCTTGGGCCTGCAATTTGCAAACACTACATCATTACATATAATTATAAATCCACTAATCTTGTTGGCTTTTCGCTACAGGCTCTTTGCCATTTGGAATCGAGCTTCGAGCTCTAGGGTCAATTAATATTAATAAGGCATCCTTGTGATTTGTTATATCATAACAGAGTCGTAACTGTCAAAACCAATCCAATATAACCCTGAGGCGGGACCATGCACATTGGAAATTTCCGTTGTCGTTTATGCCAACTAAAACAACAATACTCAACTCTCAAGGAATGCGTATCCCCATGAACTATCATATTTGTTGTCACTCGTGAAATGGCTTTATGGGCTGCCTGCAGTGCCTATTTCCACGAACTTGCAAACTTTGAATCACCTTTCTTTAGTCTAAATTTACAATGGAATCTGATATCTGAATCACTCCAAGCTTTTAAACTTTGGACTTAATTATTTTATACTTATAATAATTTTTAATTATATATATGCATGCACCCTGTATTCGGGACAAGGAAGAAAATAAATATAAATACTTGCTTCGACATATACCATCATATATGTAGCAAGGTTTGGATTTTGAAATATTAACCGAAATTTTAGGGATTGTGCGCCCAAAGTATTTTATTCCAAAGGTCCTAATCATACATGATATTCTATCAGTAGTTAACGAGGCACTTGTACCAGTTAAGGCAACAGGAGGCCAGTCCCACCATGCATAACGGTGTTACAATATATCTCCTCAAAAACATTTTCTCTGCAAAAAGCAAAAAACAATCTAAGATGACCCTGGAGATTTTAACTCATTCATTAGTACTTTGGAGATACAAATTATTGTCACTTTGATATATATCTATACATATATATATATATATATATATATATATATATATATATATAAGCTAATTAATCGATCAGACAAATTAGCTTTTACTTTTTTAACATTTTAAAACATTGATAGTAATTTGTGAGAATAACTTCGTATATATCCATGTTCAAATCGAAGAGAAAACGAAAATTATTGTAATCAATAATAAAATTTGGAGTAAATGATGATGTAATTGAACTTCATATAAGACTCCATATATATATATATATATAATTCATCCCAAATGAAGTTTAATCAATAAGACTCCACCAGAGTGCCACCTTCATAGCAACTCGCGTTCACACTTGTTCTTATGGAATATATATGTTTAGTTATGATAAGACTTAGCAAGTCTCATCCTTGTCACAGTACGTAGACAAAAGGTACCCCAAACGGTACCTAGATACACGTTCTTCTATCTCCAATTATTTCATTTTTAGGATCCGCAGTAACTGGACTCTGCCTAATAAACCTCTGGGACCATCTGAATCGAACCCGGACCGTCAATCAACAAGACGTAGCATCATGTTGGAAGCTGTCTCTTGATGGTAGCAAATCCAGCTGTATAAACTAAAATGCGGATAAGTAATATTGTCCGAACCCATTAATGCAACTTAGACTAGAAAGTGCGATACAATTATGTGGCGTTTGTATTTGTATGAGAAAAAACATAAAAGACAGTATATATATGTAGAACATAGCTCATGCAACTTCCACGAAGGAGAACCTCCTAATGGAAAGGCCACCAGTTTAAACAGTAGGAGGCCGATTCATTGACAATATTATATAAACTTCCATTCTCTATACTCCTTTTGTATTAACATTGGTTCCTTCCAAGACCAATCTCTCTCTCGTCTAAGACCCCTTTCACTTAATTTTTCAGGCCACCTCCGTCGTTCTGATCCTGTGACTGAGTTATTATCTTTGCAGCTGGCTAACCTAGCTAATAATGGCGGAAGACAATGACATGGTGTTTCAAGATTTCTTCCCATCAATGATAGAGAGATTAGGTGCTGATCAATTTATTGCTGAACTGTGTAATGGATTCAGCTTGCTAATGGATCAGCAAACGGGTGTCATCACATTCGAGAGCCTGAAAAGAAACTCCTCTCTTTTGGGGCTGCGGGACTTGGGAGACGATGAGCTTCTGTGTATGTTACGAGAGGGAGATTTGGATGGAGATGGAGCACTGAGTCGATCCGAATTTTGTGTTCTCATGTGTAGACTGAGTCCGGCCATAATGAACAGCTCAAAATGGTTGCTGGAAGAGACTACGGGGAATCAATTTTAATTTAGCCTTAATTTAATTATGTAATTTGGATTATATATATGTTATTACTTAATTGTTATTTCTTCCGTAAAGTGTGTTGACTTGGAACTGAGAGAATCAATTATCCATCCAATGGTCCAGGGCGTCATGCACCACCTTACAGTTGTTTTCATTTATCTCAAGCTATACAATAATATTTTTCATCAGAATATATAAATAAATAAAATCTTAATTTGGCTTTAAGAAAGCACAAACATCCCTTTTTAGCTTTCAAATAGAATTTATGAATGTAACAACTAACAACCCTTACATCTCGATAATCCCTAATCATCATTAATGATTTAAAGTCTGACGGTGTAGCGCATAAACCCCGCAACCTAGGTGCAGCGCTCCCAGGTCTCCGCTACAACCAGCAGTAGACCTTACCAATTAACCGATTGGCACCTTATCATATATAATCATTAATACCTCTAATAACTTACTTCCTTTTATTACTAGCTAATGCCAAAGGGCCTGAATCTGCTGCCAACAAAAGTGCGTTAAAATGCTAACAGCACGGCATTCAATTCAACTGCATTTGCATATGGGGAACATCTCTTGTGCTTATGGCTCAGTCAGTTTTATAAGAGTGCAAATACAAATATATTCGGTGCAAAACCTTGACTGATTGTATATGGTAAGGTGCAATGACTGAAAAGAAAAGAAAGAAAAAAAAAACACATAATGACTGAATATCTATAGGAAGATTGGAGGATTTATGTTATACATCTGAAGAACCTTCTATTAGGTCAGTTCTAGGGGGGGTTTAATTAGAAACCATTTGGGAGGGCTGAAGCACTGATCCAGCTTAGCCAAATCTTCACCTCAGCTATTCCAAATGGGCCCTTAGTGTCAGGCTAATATTATTTCACCATTCGGCCATTCCTACCAAGTATATCTACATACTGAGTTTGGGCCTAGACTGAGCCATAACTCAGTCCAAGCATCCGAATCTTTAGCTTAGCCCTCCTAAATGGGCTCTTAGTGTCGGGCTAAGGTTGTTGGACTGTTCATACTAAGTATATCTACATACCGAGTTTGGACCTAGACTGAGCCATGACTCAGTCCAAGCATTCGAATCTTCTGCTTAGCCCACCTAAATGGGCTCTTAGTGTCGGGCAAAGGTTGTTGGTCCATTCATACTAAGTATATCTACATTCTGAGCCATGACTCAGTCCAAGCATCTGGGCCCAAATCTCTAAAAGCGATGAGGTATTGGTTTTGGTAAGTAAGTCCGAAACTCATCACTAGCTTTCATCTTATGATCCGACTCATTACTTCGAAAGATTATTTATCTCTGTTGTCAAAAAGGATTTGTATACTTTAAATTATGCTACTTTGTGTTCAATATTGAACTATAGGCTTTAGGTTTGTAGCATGAGCATTTGATATCTTAGTATCTTACTAGTTTATTTATTAATTTCTCATTTATGTTTTTTAGGTATCATGCTTGCTGGGTATCATAGTCGGACTCTTCATTTATACACTGAAGAGTAGGGAAGATTACTATTGCTTATTGATGTGTAACGTCAATGAGTTGGAGAGGAATGGATATTTGATTAATTCACCAACTATATTTACAAATTTAATATTGTTTAGTCTAACCTAGTATACACCATTCAGCTTGGCATAATGTGAAAAGTTTTAATTTCTAAAAGTCAGATTCTCTTTTTTCTTCTATATAATGTTTTAGGTTATGTTTGCATTAAGGAAGACTTGAAAGTGGTGTCAGGATTATATTTCTGAATTTAATATTAAAATTTTGAATTCCGTTATTTGGGCACTTTCTTCAACATTGAGGAATTTTGGAAAATATGAAGAAAAAAAAAAAAAAACACCCATGAATTTCACATGTTACTTAAATTCAAATAACTCTGGGTCTAAAGCCCCAAGAGCGTGGCACTTCTACCATTTTCCAGGATTCAGGACCGATCATTGAAATAATCCTAGCAAGAAATAACATTGTAGCATAAATCAGTTTAATCAGATGACATTTAACCCTCTGATTTGAGCATTAATTATTTATAGCTTTAACATTAAGAAAAACTTTCTTTGCTCTCCATCTAAACCCATTGATATCAGAGGATAAAAGCTGATTTTTGTATGAAGTCATCATCTAATTGGTAGGATGTATTTGAGGAGGGTATCAGTATTCAGTACTCCAAACACGAGACCAGCGTGGGTTTCAAACTAGTAGTAGAAACCTGGGGTGCAACTCGGGTTGGGCCGAATTAACATTTTGCTCTGCTTCACGTATCAAGCCCATTCAAAATTTAACAAATTAAAATTCCAACCCTAACCCACTGAAGTTGCACCCCTAATTCTGATGATGCAAACAACAAAACAAGAGGATACTCTGCTCAGCGGGAAGATGTGGTGGCCGGTAGTCCAAGTTCATCGAGTGTGCCAGAGAGTGCTCTGTTTTAGGGGTGCAAATGGATCGGATCATTATTCGATCTGATCTTATTTGGTTGAATTCGGATCATCAGTTCTTTAGATTGGATTGGATTCAGATCATCCTCTATTTGATTTGAGAATATCTAATCCAATATATATGTTATATATTTATTTATATAAATATATATAGTAAATATATATTATTTATTTATTTATTTGTAAATATAATATTTATATTGTGTTTTTGTAAATTTGTTATATTATTTATTTTTTTATAAAAAACACGTATATATGGTGAAAATAATTAAAAATATACTTATATTTTTTTGTTTTTCTTTATTTAAATTGGTATATTTTATTTCTTTTAATAATTTATTAATTTTTAAAGATAACAAATCGGATTATATCAGATCTGAATATCCGACTTTCCAATCGGATTCGAATTCAGATCCATACCTATCAGATTTGTTCGGATCGGATCTACAATTAACAGTGTCGAATCAGATTCGGATATACCATTGACTCCGATCCAATCCATTTACATCCTTAAATCTCTCTGGTGAGATGTTTTGGCGCCAACTCAATTTTCAAATTTCTAGCTGGTGCCAAACCGGCAGAGCTCCGGCAACTAAGACACCGGCTTGGGCTGGGCAAAATATGGGTCCGGGTCTTTGTTTGGGTTCAGGCTCAGTTAAGGGCCGGAGTTCATCTTCATTCTCTTAGAGCAGCAACCATTAACAGTTCAGGAAGAGTTCGGTGCCTTAGTATTCCTAATAGCAAATGGGCCACTGCATTTGACCCAATAGTCGGTTCCTTTCTGTACTGTTTGGGATCGTTTAAAGGCAACAATGGCACCTAGGAAGATCAGGGCCCATAAATAGTTCCTATGCATCTAAGGGGAATGCAGAGTTTGTTGAGTAGTCTGCGATGAGATTGGAGGCTTTAGTTGGGGATGAAGACTATGAGTACCACTCTATTAACCAACGAATAGAATTTTGGAAAGAGATTGGGAGAAAGTTCCTTGGGGTCTTTTTAGGAGATGGGGAGGATTGTGCGAGAGAGTGTTCATGTAAAGGTTTCAGTTTGTAGTGACGATTATGATTGTTCTTCTGACAATCTGGATTATCACCAAAGCCGCAGAAGATCAAGGAAACTTGCTGATTTTTACGGGAATGTGGTGGTGTTGTTGAGGAGGAAGGATATGTAGGAATGCTGCGGAGTTTTGGGTTGGCTCAGCCCCAGGCCCGTAGTCTTGCATTTTGGTTGGCCACTTGGCATTGTGTTGGTGGGTTTTTCATGCCTCAATCCCTATAGGCTTTGTATACGGTATAATCTTTTATTAATAAATAAAGCAGAAAAGTATGGGAAGGCCTGATGTAGATTTCTGACACAGCTATAAACATTTAAAATATCAATAATCCACATTTTATGCACCAACACCCGCCCATAAATTAGCATTAATTCGGAGCTAGTACCTATTTTAATAGAACTTTGGGGCAACATTTTTGAATCGCCATTGACCTAGACGGTTGGACTGTTCGGCCCGAAAACTGTTCAGGCAATCGGTTCCATTTTACCCAAAACCCAGAATCTGGTCAAAAACCATTGAAAAAATCAACAAATCGTTGACCCGAACTGTCAAACCGCCATTTTTTAAAATGTTGCTTGGGCCTACAAATTCTAACCTTGGATTGAACCGTCATTCTCCCTAAAAATCTATATAACTTCCCCTAAAGTTCAGTTTAGAAAAAATACATACACAAATATCTGTAGAGCAAGAAAATAAATGGTTAAGAAATACTGTATATAACTCTCTCTCTCTCTGATCCATCTGATAACTTTTCTTGGAGTCTTTGGTCAGATATATAGTACAACTCTCTCCATTTGTCCCTCTGATACGTCAGAGGTGGCATATAGTCTGCCTTCTAACTTGTTTCCTCGAGCACCATCTTATTTGGCCTATTCCTAACATCTGAAGCATCCAAGAAATGCCTTTAAGGTATTGATTTGGAACCCATCGCGTTTCATGCATCTAAAACTCCCTCAGACTGTAGTTGAAGCACCTTTTACATATAGTGCCATAGTGACTGTGCATATGTCATTTGTTTGGGGTGATTTAATGATAAAAGTTGAGGGGAAACCCCTTGGAAATTTCATCTTGTTCTTCGCATACAACCAAACCCAGGGTTTCTTACTTCATGCATTAAAAAATTATCATATTTGTTGTCGCATGTAAACGTGCCTAATTTTCTTGGTCTTTCCATCAACTTGTAACTGTAATTCACAACTTACTCCCTGGGAAAAAAAAGCTGTTTTGCATAGACAACTATTAATGGGCTAGGTATGACTTGGCGCATTGATGAACACTTGAGCTGAGTGATGAGTACTTTTCATTCGATGACTGAGATTAGGGTATTATTCTATTTTTGATACCTAAATAGGAAACATCTCCATTGGAAAAACAAAATCGTCCCTTTTGACTATTAACTAGGGAGTTTTGATTCTTTTGGAACATGTTCTTTTGACCAATATGTA
The DNA here is from genome assembly GCF_056320005.1 of Nelumbo lutea. NCBI lineage: Eukaryota > Viridiplantae > Streptophyta > Magnoliopsida > Proteales > Nelumbonaceae > Nelumbo > Nelumbo lutea. The sequence continues at coordinate 141,710,043 of NC_142684.1, read as the reverse complement.
GGGTGTACCTCCCATCCCAGAACAACTCTGTACAAACAACATGTATGACACAAGCTATACACTCCTAATCACGAATTTCCGTAGACATCTTTTGCATTTCCAGTTCCAGACTCATTCAGAACAGAGTTGTGCCTAAATCAAACCGTGGGTGTCTAGTGTTTCGGCAATTTTTACTACACTTGAAATCTTCAATTTGTAGTGGAGTTTCCTGCAAATTGAGCCAACCTGTAGTCTTTGTTAGTAGCTTAGTTAACAAATGCCAAAAATACGTTTGAAGGGAGATAGTTCCAATGAGCGTCTGTAGTATCTATGGGTATGGATGTTAAAACAGTTTGTGGGTAGGAGACCCAAGCTCGTATCATACAGACACTAGTTGGTTCGAATCATCTCTTTGCGTGATAATCAGTGATGTGGCGCGTTACTGCGGTTTGTATGCCTTAACTAGTGTTTTGTCATTTGAATTTTGAAATGGGTGTTGTAACTTATTTGTATTCCAAATGTATTATGGTGCACGGTACATTTCCTAAGGCATACAAGAAAACAAACATGTGGTTTCTATCATGTAAATATCTAATCTTAGGACTCCAATTGACCTCTAATGTTGCTACTTGAGGGGTTGACTTTAAACAAGGTTTTTTTGGAGTTTAATAATTTCTTTTTACTGTTATATTTTGTTCTGTCTTTTCCATTAATGTTTCTCTGAAATGAAATCACACATTGAGAGCATCTCCTATCAATAATTCAATATATATATTATATATTCTTTATTTTGGAACACCTAATTCCTAGGAAAATGATCACGGGAGGCATGTATAAAAGTGAATCAATGAAAAGAAAATTTCAGGTAATTGAACGACAGCTGAAACCATACGAAGAATCTGATTTTTTGGCCTTAGAAACAAAAGTAATGTACATGATGTTTTCCCATATATATCCTATCCTAAATTGGCACACATTAACCAACAAACACAGCATCGACGATTCCCTATTGTGCCTTCCTATCTCTGTCCTGCATCCGGCCGCGGGCATATCATACGAGAGACCATGAACCTATGATTCGATAAATTTCAGCACCATATGCAACTTCCACGAAGGAGAACCTCCCAATGACCCAAGTTTCAGACTTTGATCAGTAGCAGGAAACCAAGCTCTTTGCGGCAACAGTATAAATTCTTCCTTAAGACCTTCTATTTCCCACCCCTCACTCTCACTTTCCAAGTTATATATATATCCATCTCCGAGTATCTCTAACTTTCTAGCAGCTAGCTTGCATATAGGAATATATTAAGTATGGCCGGTGAGGGTGATGTCGTGTTCGAAGATTTCTTTCCGGCAATGGTGGAGAGGTTGGGCGCTGATCAGTTCATTGCCGAGCTGTGTTATGGGTTCAGAGTGATAATGGATCAGGAGAAGGGACTCATCACATTCGACAGCCTCAAGATAAATTCCTCTCTTTTGGGACTGCAAGACTTGGGGGACGATGAACTCTTGTGTATGCTGCGCGAGGGAGATTTGGACGGAGATGGTGCAATAAACCAATCGGAATTTTGTATTCTCATGTGCAGATTGAGTCCAGATCTGATGGACGGTCCAAGGAGATTCTTGGAAGAAGTTATCACAAATCAGTTTAGTTAGGATTTAAGTTTGTGAAGGGGTATGTGTTATGTGCTATCAGCAGTTTAGTAGTATTAGTATTGAGTATGAATGCCATAAATATAAATTTCCAGTGTCTATGTGCATCGCACATATGGGGTGCGGTTTCATAGGGTGGTGGAATATTGTGTCATTGGCTGGGCATAAGCTTGACTCAAAGAATTCAATGGCTTAGGGAATTTCCTATGCACTCTTTTGTACTGTTTTTAATTTTTGTCCAATAAAATTAAGCTACACCGATGAAACTCTTTAATTTGTCCTCGAATTTGTCCCATGGAATATGAGTGTTTTATGGTCATTATATTAAATTTTAAGAAGTACAGATACACCCGATGCAGAATTCTGAATTCTAGCCCCCCCAACTACTAGCCCTCTCACCCCTATAAACCACATTCTGCCCGTGAATTTGGCATCAATTCATGGCCAGGATGCATTCCCCCTGTACTTTGGGGCTATAAAATTCTGATCTGGGCTGATTGGTCATTCTCCCTAAATTTTAAAACAATGGAGTTGGTTATCATTAACTTGCTCAATTTGTTAGAAATTTGGCTCAGTGGAAAAAAAAAAAGGCGTATTACTTTTATTCATTCAACAATATAAAATACAATACAATGCAAAAACTCTTAATTCCCATTGTGCCAAAAAAAAAAAGCAAAAATCTATATAAATACAAGGGTCAAAACTTAATAAAACATAACTAAGTTTTCATAGTTCCCTGGGTTTCTAAAAAATACTTAAATATATCTTGTGACTTTTTTCCTTTCATTTTTTTTTTTTAAATTTACTGAATTTCTATTGTGGGTATGGGGGTTTCAAATTTCAAAATGTACCAATACCCAAAGTTCTAGGCCTTAACTACTACTAGCAAAGCATTTTTTTTCCTTTTTGAGGAGATCATGTCTCCAAATACACACTTGTGATGTATTTCCTTTACTCACGGTAGGTGACGTAGGCGCACATGGCAGGCCTAGGATGGTGACACGTGGCATAGGTTGGATCGCGTCTTGGTCGTCTGCTCATAACAAACTCCAGACAAGTTCAAGTATAAATAAGTGGTGCCACTCCCTAATTAATCTATCTTGGAATTTATTACTCTAAGCTCTCTGGTGACCTCATCTGAGCTACTCTACTCAAGCCTCGCCCAACCCCTTGCTACACCCTTGCTAACTTGATCGTCGGAGTCTTCACCCCTGGGATAACACTCGAGGCCTCTGATGTCTTCCTTTGCTTACAGGTCGGACCTTAAAGCCCTCGAACTCAATCAACCCTTGTCTCAAAAGTGAAATTACATTATTACCCTCGACCCATCCTTGACAGCAACAATAGACAGGATTGACAGTTATATAGAGAATTGCTCATGATAGACAAATTGCTTAAAATATAAGAAATCATTTGTGGTTGTATCCATGGCATGATATTTAGCTTTAGCAGGGGAGTGAGAGACAATATATTGTTTCTTTGTTTTCCATGAGTAGATAAGAACCAATCATTGTCAGGTACCCAATGGTAGAGCACTTGGTCATGGGACAACCATTGACGCTAGGCTTACAACAAGTATACTGACCTCCTTCATATTTTGAGAAAAATCCCAAATGAAGAATATGCAATTTAAATGCCAAGGAAAAACTTCAAGGATCTAAAGTCTTTGATGTGGAAGCTGATAGCTATAAATATATAACTCTAGCAAGTGCACTAGTTATCAAGTAGTATAATAATATCGTTCCCACGGGGATTTAACAAAATAAGTATTAGAATCACAGCCTTTCCTAATTATTTGGACAATCGAAATTTAGATTTAAGGAAACAAGAACTACTGAAAATAAAAACTGGAACAAAGAAAATAAAAACAAGGGTGATCACTAATCGAATATGCAAATGATGGAATCGCTGGGACTTTTGGTCCACCTAACCAATGCAATGAATATTGATGGGTCCAATTATCCAAGACTAATTGTTATTCTCATAAGCTGAGATTTTCCCAAATTTATTTAGTATTCTCTCTCGAGATATACTAAACCTATGTCCATCAGGTAACTCTTCGATCTCTCAAGTAGAGCTCTCAAGATGGAAGTGCTTTAAGTCCAAGAAAATCATTAAATTTAGATGAATCATTTATATATATCTCTATATACCATTCAATTCACACTATTAATTATTCTGTCAATTATGTGAATTCCTCTCTCAATTCATTCACATAACTCAAATCAATTAAGAGGTGGCCAAGCTCTTAATTGCAATAAGCACAATAAATCACAATCTTGGATAAATCAAGAAAATAAAAATATATTCAGTAACATGGTTAGGCTTTCCATAGCCCTAGGAAAAATCAAATCAGTTCATGATGGAAGAATTAAAACAAACAAAGGGGAAGAAAAATCTCTTGAATTCACCCATGGTGCTGAGATCTCCTCTTCTTGAAGTTTCTTGAATTCTTGAACCTTTCTTGAACCCTTCTTGACTAATTGCTCCTTGCTCCTTGATTCAAATCAGAAGTTGAATGATTCAGTGATCTAGTGATACCTAAAGCTGGTCCGCCTCCTCCTTTATATAGATTAAAGGGGAGGGGGTGGTCTCCTACTTTCTCTTGTAGTTGATTTTTATAGGAAATAGAAAGTCCTATCTTAATTCTAATCCTATCTCTTTATCTCTTGAACTCAATCCTTTTATCACTCTAAGATTACATTGATAAATTCTAATCTCATCAGAAGCAATCATATTAATTCTTCTTAAGAGATTGAATCCCAATTGGATCATTGCCCGTTATAAATAAATCATCAATAAAGGAAATTCTTTATCTTTGGTCGATGTAAACAATGAATACTCAGCAACATGAACAATTGGGAGCAACCAATGTTTTTTATGTTAGTAGAAATTAAACTTCTCGAACCAATCCTTGAAGTTTGCATACTCAACTCATGTGTCTATCTTGGAAAATCCCGGTGGAATGGACATTTATGTACATCTAATTGGTGTAAATGCCATCCTCTGAGTGCTGCTAGTGCCAAAAAGCAACACAGGGTGAGTGACTTAGCATAAGTCTCATGAAAGTCAATTCTTCCCTTTTGTGTATACCCTTTGACAATGAAACACATCTTGTAGTGTTCAATAGACCCATCTGCATTGTATTTTATCTTGTACACTTACTTGGATCCGATGGAAACTTTTCTAAGGTTATATTTGACATTACTTATTTTAAGGATTTATCTCTTTTTTATTATTAAAATGCCCTTATGGAATGAATTTTTAAATGTAAAAGGAAGATAAGTCTTTAAAATAAGGAATGCCAAGGTTGCATTTGGCATTCCTTATTTTAAGGACTTGTCTCTTTTGCAGTTAAAAACTGAGTGTTCATAAGAGCATTTTAACTGCAAAAAGGAAGGATTGCTAAATGCAGCCTTAAGAGGTAATGGCTCTAAACGCCAAGTTCTGTACCATTTAAGAGCTGCTGCATTTTGTTCCATTGCTGGCCACCGTTTGGGGTTTTTAATTGCTTGTGAGACAGTTCATCATGAATAACTACATGTGTTAGAAAAGCTAAGTGAGGTGGTTTAAACCAGTCATATATGGGATGTAATGAGATGTAGTTGGATAGTGGCTAACGTGTATGCATAGTGGTGTTGAGTTTGTGAATTAATTGCATATCCAGAGTTTTGCTTTGAACCATGTTTGTATAGACACTTCACCCGTGTTATACAGTTTTTGCACATCGAAGGTGTCTAATGATTGGACAATACATTAAGGGTCCGTTTGGTTTGTAATTGGAGTCGGAATCGGAATCGGAATTGGAATTGGAATGATCCATGCCCACAATATGTTTGGTTCAGATAGTAATGGGAATGAAAATTGAAATCAGCAGGAATAAGATTTTATTCCTAAGAAAGAGGCAGAGAATGGCCATTCCCTCAAATGGGGGAATGTCATTCCAGCAGGAATAGGAATGAGATTCCGATTCCATCCAACCAAACAGTTGGAATTGGAATAACCCAATCTAATTCCAATTCTAAACCCCTATTCCTGCGAACTAAACGGGCTTGAAAACTTCAAATTATGATAGAGTTTCTAGCCAATGTTTTTGTACCATCGTTGACCCGGACAGTTGGACCGTCCAGACAACCGGTTCCATTTCACCCCTAACCCGTTATTGGGTCAAAACCCGTTGACTTTGTCAAAAAACCGCTGACCTGGGTGGTCAAACCATCGACTCATTTGACCCGACCAGCGGTTTGCAATATAAAGTTACAGAGAGAACTTAGATCTGAGGTCTAGTCTGAGACACAAACTCAAATTTGGGATCTAGCACAAAGAAAAGAAGAAGAAGAAGAAGACTTTCTTCTACAGGTGTTGTAGAGAAATCGATCTTAGATCTGAGATCTGAGAACTCAGATTTTAGATCTGAGATCCAAGAAATCAAATCTCAGATCTGCATCTTTTGCCACCGCCATCGCCGCTATCATCGCCGGTGAGCATCCAATCATCCTCCTCTCCTTCCTTCTTCTTCTTTCTTTTTTTCTTTCTCAACCGACAACAATTCTCCTTTCTCCTTCTACCTTCTAGCTTTCTCAGCTGACATCTCTTCTTTCTTATACGAGATTTACATATTAGGGAAAATATCATATAAACATTTGCCCTAATATGCAAACTGTCCAAACCGTTCGACCTGAACAATTGAACCGCTGACCTGAAAATCAGTAGCTAGAACGGTTTCATTCCCAGGTTGATTTTTAAAACCTTATTTCTAACAAATTGGGCCTAAACTTCAGTCATTGTTGTTAGCTTAGCATGTCACAGGTATATATCATTCACCACTTCCAAAGAAAAAATGATTAAGTATTAGTTTGTTTTAATGTAAGATGCATGAAAAACAAAATTCTATTTTCTAGTTAGCTAAATCGAATCCTTTGTTAGTACATAATAGGTAACACCATGTCCATGTCTGGCACTACGGTTTGTTCTATGTTTTAACTATAAAACGTATACTTGTGTCAATTGATGAGTTTCGAAGTGTTAGTTGCAACCTACTGTTGGCGGGTTCAATCAAACTCCAAACTATAGGAAATGCAAAGAGTATTGAAGAGGCAAATAAAAAAGTGTATCTCGATATGGTTTGAATATAATATAATAAGAAAAAATGAGATATGTATGGATATATCATGAAAATTCGAATATACACTAAAATATATAAATTATACCAAAGACAAGAGAGTATTCGCAGGGTGCAAAATTCTTTCTTCTTGTGATTTCAGCTCTAAAGACAAGAGTGTGATGATTGCATGTCTAAAGGCTGCCACCCCCTCCTCCTTTTATAATCTCAAAGGGATTAGCTCTTAATCCCATTAGGAGTTGGAGATCCAAATCATATTTGGATTACAAGTCCCTTTAAATGATATGCGATAACCCTTATCTTATCTGCAGATCAGATCAGCCATCTCCTAACCTAATTAGGAGGCTTCCAGATCTAAATCTTATTTAGATCTTGGACTCTCTAAGTGGATAGGGTCTGGGCCCAATCCTATCAGCTGATCCATCTCAGAATTCGCCCCTTTAAGTGACTAATCAAATCAGCCCAGTTCGAAATGGGCTTAAGGCCCATTTAAAGTTATGTATTCACTTAGCCTTCTAAACTGCTGCCCAATTGGGCTTCCTTGTATGGCGTGGGACCCAAACATTGATCTACACATCAGCCACATGGGTTTGGCCCAGCTTTTGTTACAAGGCCTGGCCAAATACACTGTAATGGACAGTGCACCCCTGAAACCCATCGAATGGGCTCTATGAGCCCAACACTTACCCTAAGTGGTCCCTGAGCCAAACCACCTTGTAACACCCAAGGACTGTGGGCAGATGCAAGATTAGCCCATCAGGTATTATCCTTAATAGTCTTACACTTAACCTCCCAGCCCATAATGATCACACACTGCCTGACAAGAGAGGACATCTCCCTCGGCTGCAAGGAATAGTGTTGCACTCTCTGCTTCTATGGATCCCTGGAATTAAAACCCTTTTGCAAATCATTTCAAAACCATAATGTATATACTTTTATATCTCATATAAAATACATTTTGCAAAACAAATCTCAACGATTGAAATCAGCTGCCGGTAGTATAGGTTTCCATCAGTGAGAGTGCATCCCCGATCATTACCTTTGTCCGAGAAAGGGACTGATCCTGTCAATATGATCACCCACTCAGATGAATTCTCAAATTGTCCCAACATACCTAGGTTTTGACCCCCACTAAGGATCTCACTGATTGGTATATCAAAGACAACCCAATCCGACACCCAGTGCAGTATCATAATCGAGTCTAGGGGTCAGGTGTAACTTTCTAGTTTTTGCCCATCAACTCCAAGGTCCAGGGCAATATTGGAAATATGGTCCAGTTCAAAGATTTAATTAATCCTACACTATATGTGCCTAGGGTCTCACCCTGGCAGCTGAGACAGGCCACCCCAACTGACTTGCTGGCACCATAGTGTCAGCCTTGTCAAGAAAGGTCTCCCCAGGCCGACCCACTGGTTGTGAACATTCTAAACTAACATGAATCTCATTAAGTGTCCAGTTTAAGGGTATTGCACAGAAACATACCAAGGAAACATGAATCAAATATGCACTTTTATTCATAAACTCATAAAGTACATCATTTTTATTGAAACTAAAGGCATACAAAACTGTCTAACAACTCCCACATGCACTTAGGTCCAATCAGGTACTAGTCGGAGTCCCATGCTTTCCACATGTTCCTCAAACACTTTCTGTGATAGTGGCTTCGTCAATGGGTCTGCTACATTTTTTGCTCATGCTACCTTCTGAATCCGGACGTCCCCTCTACCATCAATCTCCCGCAGTATGTGGTACTTCCTCTCGAGGTGCTTCGACTTCGAGTGGGCTCGTGGTTCCTTAGCCTGAGCAATAGCTCCATTGATGTCACACAACAATGGGATGGGTGATGTGCTAGATGGAACTACTCCCAACTTGTGAACGAACTTTTTCATCCACACAGCTTCTTTGGCAGCCTCATTTCTGGCAATGTACTCGGCCTCGGTCGTGGAGTCTGTAGTGGACCCCTGTTTGCTGCTTTTTCAGCAAACAACACACGATCCTATTGTGAAAACATATCCAGATGTAGACTTTCTATCATCTGGATCTGATTGGAAATCAGCATCTGTATACCCTTGGATCTGTAGTGAGCTACCATCGAATACTAGACAAAACTTTTTTGTCCTTCGAAGGTACTTAAGTATGTTTTTCACAGCAGTCTAGTGCTCCTACCCTGGGTTTGCCTGAAATCTGCTTACTACACTCACTGCCTGAGCAATGTCAGGATGAGTGCACAGCATGGCATACATGATGCTCCCTACGACAGAGGCATAGGGAACATCTTTCATGCCATCAATCTCCTCAAAAGTCTTGGGAGGCATCTTCTTGGAGAGAGTGACTCCGTGCCTGAAAGGAACATTTCCTTTCTTGGAGTTCTCCATACCGTATCTCTTGACTATTTTGTCAATGTAAGCAGATTGGGATAATCCTATTATCCGCTTCGATCTATCTCTATAGAGTCGAAGACCCAGTATATAGGAGGCTTCTCCAAGATCTTTCATGGAGAATTGCTGTGAAAGCCATACTTTCACCGTAGTTAACATTCCTACATCATTCCCAATGAGTTGAATGTCATCTACATGCAGAACCAATAATGTAACCTTATCTCCACTGTACTTCCTGTAGACACAGGGTTCATCCGGATTCTGCTCGAAGTCAAACGATTTGACAGAAAAGTCAAAACAGATGTTCCAACTTCTAGAAGCTTGCTTAAGTCCATAAATGGATCTATTAAGTTTACATACCGTGTTTTCCTCACCTGCAGCAATGAAGCCTTGCGGCTACTGCATATAGATATCTTCAGTAAGATCTCCATTCAGGAATGCAGTTTTGACATCCATCTGCCAAATCTCATAATCTGCTATAGCTACCAGGATCCTAATGGATTTAAGCATGGCCACAGGCGAAAAGGTTTCCTCATAATCGATGCCCTCTTTCTGAGTATACCCTTTCACCACCAGACGAGCTTTGAAGGTCTTAACTCTACCATCGGGGCCCTTCTTCCTCTTGTAAATCCATTTGCAACCGATTGCTTTTTCCCCGGAGGGTAGATCTATTAGAGTCTAGACTCCATTGTTCTCCATTGAGTCCATCTCTGCTCTCATGGCCTCCACCCACTTCTGGGAATCTATGTCCAACATAGCTTCCGCGTAAGTCACGGGATCCTCCTCACTAGTCAAGGTTTCCACCAGGTAACTATCCTGGTCATAACTATAACGGACCAGTGGCCTTGATACCCGAGTGGATCTTCTAGGTTGGTCATTACCTGGAACTTATGGGACATCTCCCACTGCTCTTGAGCTCTCCTCATCAAGAACAACTTCCTGACGATGGGTGTCCAAGATGTAATCGGTTTCCAAGAATTGTGCATTTCGACAGCAAAACTCTTTCTACTCACTTGGGTCATAGAATAGGTAACCTACAGAGCCTTTTGGGTAACCTACAAATAGGCAACGACTGGTCTTGGATTCCAACTTGTCTGCACTTGTTTTTTTAATGTGTGTTGGACAACCCCAAATCTTCAAGTGTCTGACACTTGGTTTCTTTCCGATCCAAAGTTCATATAGAGTATTCGAAACCGATTTGGTTGGAACCTGATTCAGCACGTAAATCACAGTCTCTAATGCGTAACCCCAAAAGGATGTGGGTAACTCTGAGTGTATGAGAAGCGACCACACCATATCCAATAAGGTCACACCATATCCAATTAGGTCATATTCCTCCTCTCTAAAACACCATTAAGTTGTGGTGTAGTAGGAGGAGCTAATTGTGATACTATCCCATTGTCCTTTAAGTTGTCCCTGAATTCGTCAGAGAGATACTCGCCATCTCGATCTGATCGAAGGGCTTTGATTTCTCTCCCTAACTGTTTCTTGACCTCTTGTCTAAACTCTTTGAACTTTTCAAAGGATTCAGACTTGTGTCTCATCAGGTACACGTAACCATATCGTGAAATCATCTGTGAAGGTGATGAAATACACATGTTGATTTCATGTCCTAGCACTTAGGGAACCACATATATCAGTATGTATTAGGTCAAGTGTGACTGTACATCTTTTAGGTTTACCGTTAAATGGCCGTTTCATCATCTTGCCTTGTAGACAAGGCTCACAGGTGGGAAGATCTTCTACAGTTAAAAAATCCAAAGGACTGTCCTTTACCAACCTTGTGATTCGGTCAACACCGATGTGGCCAAGTTGGTAATGCCACAGACACGTGGGATTAACTGTATCACGGGCTCTCTTCTTGGGGATTTCATCTGACGTAGTTTCTATTATGTTAGTTTCTAGAGAAGGATGTAGAACATAGAGACCGTTCTCCAGTTCCCCGTATGCGATGAATATGTTATTTCTTTTAATAGTAACCGTATTACTAAAGAAGACAAAATAACCATCTACACAGTTTTGAGACAGAAATCAAATTTCTTCTTAAATTTTGTACATAAAGACAATCTCTTAGTACAATAGTTCCTTCTCTAAAAAGTAACTCCACGGTTCCAATGGCCGCGGCTACAACAATTGCAGTAGTCCCCAAGTAGAGTGTGACTTCTCCTTTACTCAGCCTTCTGCTTACCTTGAACCCCTGCAGTGAGTTACACGCATGAGTTGAAGCCCCGGAGTCAATACACTAGGATGCAGAAGCCACCAATAAATTGGTTTCTATAACACAAGTTTCAAAATTACCTTTCTTGAATTCCAGGTAGACAGGATAGTTCCTTTTCCAGTGGCTGGTCTTCTTGCAGAAGTGACAGGCATCCGATGCTTTGTCTTTCTTCTGCTTCTTGGGTTTGGCAGCTTTCTTCTGGGGCTTTCTCTTTGCCTTTATTTTCTTGCCCGATTTGCCAGTTTCAACACGCATGGCAATGGGCTCATCCTTTTTAATCAATTTTTCGGCCCTCTGCAATATATTGTTGAGTTCCTGCAAGCTGACATTCAGCTTGTTCATGTTGTAGTTCATGATGAATGGATTAAAGGATGGAGGCAGAGTGTTGAGAATAGCATCGATCTGTGTTACTAGATCCAGCCCGGATCCAAGAGCCTCCAATTCATTGATATAACCCATCATCTGGAGACAATGGTCGTGAAGTTGTTGGCTCTTGGACATCTACGCGGTCATGAACTGTTTCAAGACCTTCTACCGAGTAGAACAATTCTGCTCTTCGTACATTGTCTTGAGACTATCCAACACGTCCTTGGCAAGTTCGATTTGATCGAACTGCCTCTGAATAGGATTGTCTAAGGAGGCAATGATATAGCAGCGGGCAAGGGAGTTTTTCTCCTCCCATTCTAGGTATTCTCTTCTACGGGCCTCAGAAGTCCTATCTCCCGAACGATCTGGGGTAGGATTCTTGGCTGCCTTATCCAACTTTTCAGAGGTTAAGACCAACATAAGGTTCTTGTACCAGTTGGCATAGTTTGGGCCCTTAAGATTGTTGTCGTCAAGAAGCTTTGCAAATGATTCGTTTGCCATTTTCTGATAAAAGAGCAAACATCAGTCCACAACCTAATTTGATTAATGTTCATTACATATATATGGATTTTAATCTACGTTCCATTTCCATTTATTCATCTTTGAGATTTCCCTCCTTTCTCGGTGACGGAGACTATGGGTTGTCTTTGGAAATGTGGGAAATCACATACGGTGCATGGAGCCAACTGTTTCAGCTGCATAACCCCACCACCTTTCTGTGAATGATCATATCCACTCATCATATGAGTTTTCCCTTTGGCCTCTGTAAGACAAGGTTCAGAGCCATTTTTAGGTAAACCTTTCTGTCTAGTGAGTGCTTACCCATCATACTCATGAACGCCAAGGTACCGTGAGAGAGTTCCCATTTTCTGGTAAGCCCCTCCCACATCAGTCTATGACGCCCCTATCATCTTATGAAACACTTAGACAAGCCCAACAGCAAATGGATAGCCCATTTTCTGGTGTGTTTCCTCATTACTGAAGGACCCATCCTCATGCTAATGATGGAAGGTCTTTAGAGAGTTCATCATATGAATCTCCCTATCATATGCACTCATATTAGCTGGAGGGAACATTTATTACACCCTAGTTTGATTTAGGTCAAACCAAAGTGGCTCCCATTGGCTTTCATAAAGTTAGATTTCGGTGGGCCTTAATCGGCTAGGGTTCCGCACGTAACCTCTCGATGAGGTGTGGGGCCCACCACTGAGGAAGGTCATCCAATGACCAAAAGGGACACCATGGTAATGATGTGCATTCAGCCATGGTGTGCATAAGAGCCACTATCGATTGAGCATGGGCCAAGCACTTATGGCCCATGTACGTAGCACATCACACATCCATACATCTCATGTAGGGATAAATTGATCCAATCAATTAATCATCTGTAAGGCCCATTGGAAGCCCATTTTAAATTCATAATATTAACCATTAATATTATCTAGGTATATGGGCTGAATTAGGGTTGCCCAGTTCGGCCTATGTAGCTTTATCCTTTGAAGTGGGTTTTTGGCAGTTTTAACTATTTAAAACTGGGCCTTTACAGGTTGGGCCGAATTAACCATTTAATTAAATATCAATCCTCAGGCCCATTAGTGGGAAAATTAGGGCTGACTTTCAGCCTTGATTAAACCCTAGATTTGGTCCAAACAGTTTGAACCAATCTTGGCTCGAACGGGTCTAGGGTTTTATTTTTAATTAAATCTTTAATTCAAGAAAATAATCTAAAATTAAAGAACTGATAAAAGTAAATCAAGAATCAGTCTAATAGGGTTGTTCGCACAATCCATCATGCAAAACAGAGGTTAGATCACAGATTGCAGTTTCACAAACTGCAAATCGTAGGTAGCGAATGTCCCATCTGTGAAATCTTCTTCTCTATGAAATCTCCCTTTCTGCACCGCCATCTTCGATCCAAAATTAAAATAAATAGAAATCCTATTTCTATTAATAATTACATCAGATCGAATGCCTAATGCATTGAGTCTAAAAATAAAAAAAATATTTACAGACCAAATGTAATAAATAAATCAAAAAACTGCAAATCTTGTAGGTTTCCAGCGTGCAAACCAAGAATTCGATCTCCTCTTGTACGAACAGCCCATAAATCAAGAAAATCATAAAGAATTATTCTAAACAATAATCAGATTTATATAACATTAATTTCAGATTATTTGTCCATCAATTTTGGAAACAAGTTTCCCAAAACCCATATCTACGCAAATCGGGTAGAACGCCTTCTGCCCATTTGCGTAGGTTCAGATCTAAAACAAATTGGTTCAAGATTTGAACCATGGCTCTGATACCACTGAGGGAGGAGAGATATCCATCACATGGGCACCCAAAGAATGCGGAATAAGGGGGCGAATTTCAAAAATTTTTCTCTCCCTTCAACTGGGAATCGCATTCCTTATTTAGAAAATCATATTTTCAAGGATCATTCTTGAACCATAAACTGAACCAAATCTGAACCAAAAGGAGTAGGGAAGGATTATACCTGATAAGGAGAAATAGTATCTCCCAATGGAGGTGTTCACACCCAAGAAAGGATCCAAAATCTGCTCCCACTGAAGATGACACAGTGTAGAATGGAGCAGAATAAACAATGTACTTCCAAAAGAACTTGACCCTTCGCAAGAATCAACAACATGGATTGTGAATACAGCTCCAATCAATATTTTCCCCAAAAGATTGAGATCAAGATCAAATCTTGATTTCTCCCAAGAACTGGAGATCGATCTGCTAGAGGTGGCGGCTGCAGGAAGGAGTGTGATTTCAGCTCCAATCAATCTTTTTGTGATTTCAGCTTTGAAGACAAGAGTGTGATGATTTCATGTCTAAAGGCTGCCGCCCCCTCCTCCTTTATAATCTCAAAGGGATCAGCTCCTAATCCCATTAGGAGTTGGAGATCCAAATCATATTTGGATTAGAAGTCCCTTTAAGTGATAACGGATAACCCTTATCTTATCTGCAGATCAGATCAGCCATCTCCTAATCTAATTAGGAGGCTTCCAGATCTAAATCTTATTTAGATTTTGGACTCTCTAAGTGGGTAGGGTCTGGGCCCAATCCTATCAACTGATCCATCTCAGAATTCGCCTCTTTAAGTGACTAATCAAATCAGCCCAGTTCGAAATGGGCCTTAAGCCCATTTAAGGTTATGTATTCACTTAGCCTTCCAAACTACTGCCCAGTTGGGCTTCCTTGTGTGGCGTGGGACCCAAACATTGATCTACACATCAGCCACATGGGTTCGGCCCAGCCTTTGTTACAAGGTCTAGCCGAATACATTGTTATAGACAGTGCACCCTTGAAACCCATCGAATGGGCTCTATGGGCCCAACACTTACCCTAAGTAGCCCCTGGGCCAAGCCACCTTATAACACCCAGGGACTATGGGTAGATGCAAGATTAGCCCATCAGGTATTATCCTCAATGGTCTTATACTTAACCTCTTAGCCAATAATAATCACACACTGCCCGACAAGAGAGGACTTCTCCCTCGGCTGCAAGGAACAGTGTTGCACTCTCTGCTTCTATGGATCATGGGATAAAACATTTTTACAAATCATTTCAAAACCATAATGTATATACTTTTATATCTCATATAAAATATATTTTGCAAAATAAATCTCAACAATTGAAATCGGCTGCTGGCAGTCTAGGTTTCCATCAGTGAGAGTGCATCCCCGATCATTACCTTTGTCTGACAAAGGGGCTGATCCTGTCACTATGATCACCCACTCAGATGAATTCTCAGACTGTCCCAACATACCCAGGTTTTGACCCCCACTAAGGATCTCACTGATTAGTATATCAAAGACAACCCAATCCGACACCCAGTACAGTATCATAATCGAGTCTAGAGGTCAAGTGTAAATTTCCAGTTTTGCCCATCAATTTCCAAGGTCTAGGGCAATACTGGAAATCTAGTCTAGTTCAAAGATTCAATTAATCCTACACTGTATGTGCTTAGGGTCTCTCCCTGGCAGCTGAGGCAAGCCACCCCAACCGATTTGCTAGCACCACAGTGTCAACCTTGTCAGGATAGGTCTCCCCAGACCGACCCACTGGCTATGAACATTCTAAACTAACACGAGTCTCATTAAGTGTCCAGTTAAAGGGTATTACACAAAAACATACCAAGGGAACATGAATCAAAATGCACTTTTATTCATAAACTCATAAAGTACATCATTTTGATTGAAGCTAAGGCATACAAAACTGTCTAACACGAAAGAGTCGGGCTCTCTGCCCCGAGAGGTAGAAGCCACATCGCCGAAGGCCTCCCGAGCCTCCGGTGCCTGCTCCCAAGCTCCCCCAGAACTTGAGGGGGCATCATTGTTCTGGTCACCGTCCGGGATAAACGTGATACGAATACCTAGACATGATTGATAGAGTGAATGACTCACCAAAAAGAAGAAATGGTGTGAATAGAAGAGCTTGGGTAGACTAGATGACACACGACCTCAGAATCCAAAGCAACAAGTTAGTGTGAAGGAAAATGAGGCCTGAGGGCCCTCCTATTTATAGCCACTGTGCCCCAAGACCAACGGCCTAGATTGTGACAGATCTAATGGTTCGCAGTCATGCTGACCCCATGTCTTCTAAAACCGAAATGTGATTGGCTGCATGTCTCCCATGATTGAGGTAATGATGGCTGCACGACATCTAGAGTTAAAAGCCACTTCGACGCATTTCTCAGCATTCAAAGCGTTAGAAATCTCCTGACTTCTGTGCATGCATTTAATGCGAATAGTAAATATAGTTTGAACTTCGATCAAATCCACCTGTCCCATTTCATGAACTCCTCATGCTAAGGTAGCACTTAGCCCGAGGAGTGGGGGGCAATTGATGGAGGATAATTTGACCTGACCCATTTAGACAATGACACGTGGACCTGACTTAGCATGAGCAACAGCTCAGCACCGCAGCCTGACTACTACTAAGTAATGAGCTTGCAGGACAGCTCGCTACGTCATAGCTCGTTGTAGGGGGAGCTTGCTATAGTGCGAGCTCAAGCTCCCCCGAGCTACCGAAAGGGAATAC
Source organism: Nelumbo lutea (assembly GCF_056320005.1). Lineage (NCBI taxonomy): Eukaryota > Viridiplantae > Streptophyta > Magnoliopsida > Proteales > Nelumbonaceae > Nelumbo > Nelumbo lutea. Next base: position 141,693,278 of record NC_142684.1, on the reverse strand, counting down.
TCCAAGACAACCCGCGAGTTAGGGTAACCAGATCGCTCCAACACTTAGGCAGAAAAACCGCCTCAAAAACAACCTTGAGAAGGGTCACCTCGAAGTACCCCTGGGAGCTCGCTACGTAGTAGCTCGTGACAAGATAGCTCGCTGCGTGACTGGGTAGCTCGCGACTAAGCAACGCAACGCTCTCAATGAAGCTTTTATCTAACAAAGACCATATCCATCAGACTGCGCCACGTTTCTCAACTAATGACGCAGTCCCTGTCCATTCGGTAGACTGTACCCACGTCTCTCGACAGATGGTGGCATGCCTGTCCTCCCGGGACGTGTCACCCATCCAATTGGGTAGTACCATGCAAAGGTCACCTGCATAGCCCTAGCAGGTAATGGCTGCGACAGAAGCCCAGTGGCGGTTACGGTTGATTTGACAAGAACGCCATATAAGAGCTCCCTAGTAAAAGGGAAGGGGCTCTCTTGAACATCAGGGACCAATGTGAAACTTACTTGCTCTCGAGCTAATCTTGAGAACTCAGTGATCTAGCGCGACCTACACTCTTAGCCTCTTTGCTCTTTGCTTTCTCCCCCAGCGCTCTAACTTAAGCTCTGGAGTATTCCCGCTGGGCAAGTCCCCCAGGAGTCCTTCATCTTCTTCTTCTTAGGTGTCGTCCATTGCCAGTTAGGAGCCAGTCAGTAGCCAGCTAGGAGTGTCTGGATCGTGCCGCATCAATATCCTTCCAACAACAAAATTTTATATAGGAGTCATTTTAAATACACTTAAATGGAATTAATTAAATTAGTTATTAATTTGATAAGTGATGTAAATTATAGCCATTTTTTAAAGTACTTAAAAATAAGTGTTTATTTGGGCCATTAAGCACTTTTTTTATTTAAGAAATAAGCTTGAAATAAGTGCTTATTTTAAAAGTAAGTGCTTTTTTTAAGCCCAAATTTCTAGTTCTTTTTTTTTTTACGTTCTTATACAATAATCTCTTATCTAATTTTTTCTTTCAAAATTATCCCTAGTTGAATTTTAAAATACCACTAATAAAATATTCCTTAGTTGAATTTTATTTAGGGCAAATTTCTTAAACTATCCCTAAAGTTTAGGAAACTAATTAATTCTACCCTTACTATTTCAATATTGTCTTAAAATACCCTTATTATTTTTAACAATTGTCTAAAACCTCCCCTATCATTAATTTTATGTCAAACTCGATCACATGTGACATCATGTGACCGACTTTTTCTAAAATTCCAAAAATACCCTTTTCGTTGAGACGGCTTGGTGGTGGTTCTTCTTTCTCGTTGGAAACAAAGCAGACCAACTTCGTTGGGTGGCTTGGCAGTGGTTCTTCTCTCTCGTTGGAAACAAAGCAGACCAACTTCGTTGGGTGGCTTGGTAGTGGTTCTTCTCTCTCGTTGGAAACAGAGCAGAACGATTTCTTGAGAGGCTTGGCTGCCCACATGGCCGCGACATGCTGTCCATGCAGCTTCTTCACTGCTACAATTCGTCCATCGCCCATCAGACCATCATCGGATCTACTCTATACTGAAACTTTACAGATCGGCAACCAAGGCGCTTTTACTCTAGGAAATGGACAAAAGTAATTTTTCTTCACTTTGTTTTTCGTCCACCCAAAAAAAGCTAATTTTCTTCCTCTCATATCTGCCAAATCTAGCAAAGAGCTCTCTATCTTTATAGACATTTCAGCTTCGGGAATCTAATCGGTCTGACCTGCAAATGTTAATGTTGGACATCTGAAACCACTTAATTGTTGTTCTTTTGTTAAGTTTTCTCTGTTCTTTTTCTCTCTATTCTGTTGTTCTTCCTCCTAGTCTCTGGCTTTATACCATCTCTTACGCTCTCTGCTTCCCCTCTCCACTGCCATCCAGCTAACAAAAGAGTCTTTTGTAAACTCAAAAAATCTCTGAAAATCCCCCATTACTTTTGATGTAGCACAATCCGATCACTCCTAACTGAAGCTCGCGTAGCTTCTGAGATGTACCTGAAATGAGAGGAAGGAGGAAGAACTCCCGGGGGTTTTCTGGTGGGAACACTCCGATACTTAAGTTAGTACTATGTGCAAGAAGCTGAAAGAGAATGAACACTAAGAGTACAGGTTGCGCTAGTCATTCAAGATACCTTGTTCCTTGAGGATAAGTTCCTTATAGCTGAATTCCGTTGCTCTAGGCCCTCTGACTTCTGACAGGGCTGAGGTGGCACGCACGGGGCCATCGTGCAGGGTACGTGTCTGTCAGGTATGGGACGCCTTTCTAAAGGTGAAAGATGCGGCGAGGGGACATGCCTGCAATTCGTAGGTTTGATGGGTACGACAGTCGGCCAGGAAGCCCTCCTATGGTATACCGAGCTATTCTCCTGCGAATTGCTCTGAGTTAGGCCGTCCCTTGAGTGACGGGCTGCCTGCAGCCGGTTATGCCGAACTAGCCAACCCGAGGTCTTTGTGCCTCGGGGCGTCTGAAGAAGAATCGGTGTATTCTTGCTTGGGAGTGGCCCGAGGTCCATTGGGAGGAGCTCGGGTCTCAAAAGGGGTAAGGGTGCCCCGAACTCGGGACCCCTCAAAGTGCCTTAACCCCGGGGAGGAGGTGCAGGCAAGGCGGCTTTTGATGAGTAGTTTACCTGGCAATTTACCGTGCTAAACTCGGTGGGAGTTCCCCACAGAGTTGTGCTCTCATCTGTTGTGCTGTCATGTTGAGTCACTGTTTGATCTAGGTCACGCCTACGTGTACCTGAGCTATGAGGTCGAGCCAAATCACCCTCCATCAATTGCTCCCCACTCCCTGCGCTAGTGGCGGTGACCTAGTGTGGGGAGGTCATGATGCATCGGGTGGATTTGGCGTCGGTGTTTGTGCTGTGTTGTCGTGCGTTCCGTTCAGCTGTACCGGTCTAGCGCCTGGCTCAACCGAAAAGAGACTCGAGTCCCATCCGGGTTACGCACGGACTTCATGTGACTTGGACTTCATGGACATAAAAAATGCGCTAAATCATTTTCGCCTTGAAGAACCCGCGGTTGCGGCTATAAATAGGGGGTCCCTTGGTCATTTTCTTCGCCACAAAGCTTTCATTGTTAGCGTTTGAGCTCATGCCAGGGGTTTCTTAGCTCGGGTCCTCCACTTCGTTCTGTTCTTCCAGTCCGGTTGCGTTTCTTTGGTGAGTCCTCCCGAGCTTCCTTTTCCCTTCTAGTTCGCTTCTTTCTGTTAATCCGGTATGTCGTCTAGTGTAGACAGTCTCATCGATGAGCCCGAGGTAGGTACCTAGGCACGGGATGTCCCCTCTGCTACCCAGCCATCCAAAGTACGGGTGGCTTTGGGTCATCTGGTGTCTACCTCCCACCGAGGTCAGGAACCAGATAAGTTCGGTTCTTCCATAATGACCTCGGAGAGGCTTAAGGACCTCATACAGAGGTTTCGCCTCCCTAGCGAGTATTCATATAGTCTTCCCACCGACAACTTCCCATGGAAGCACGGTCCCAACGAGATCGTGATCTTCAGGGAGCAACTGATAGTTGGGCTCAGACTTCCACTTCACCCTTTAATTGTTGAGGTGTTAGTACACTTTGACATTACCCTGGACCAACTCCACCCGAACTCCATACGGAATGTGGTGGGGTTCATTTCTCTTTGTTTTGATTGTTCCCTTTCCATAGATTTAGATGTTCTTAGTACGATCTTGGCTATAAAGAAGAGCACTTTGGGCGCTCTCCCTGGGCATAGGCGGTCTTACTACCTGTCCCCCCGCCCGGGTTTTAAACTCATGCACAAGCTCCCGAGCAAAGTCCCAGCTTGGAAGCGGGACTACTTCGTAGTCCAAAGCAGCACGGGGTGGCCCTTCCCCACCGATTGGAGGAGAGCCATTCAAGACCCTGGTGTCATCTTGGACGGGAAGACCGAGAAGGAGCTCCAGTCACTAGATAAGCTCGGGCTGCATTATAAAAACTTCATTTCTGAGGAGAAGCTCGTTCGAGCATGCTTGATTCCAGGTAGGTTTTTCCCACTTCGACTTTTCCACTCATATATTTGCTTCGGGTTACTAATGTCGTATTTCACCGCAAGCCCCATGGAGGCTGAAAAGATAGACAACTAGAAGCTCTTCCACCAGATGAAGAGGAAGAAGCGCGTGGCAAAGAAGGCATGCATTGGGTCCCCGCAAGCTTCGACTGAACCTCGACTTTCGCAGACTTCTGCTTCGGGGCCCGAGGTGGCAGTCGTGCCCATCATTGACTTGGAAGAGGGGGTTGTGCCTAAGGGGCCCAAGGTGATGGCAGAACCTGCCGTAAAGCCCACCGAGCCCATTGTCGAGCCCACCCAACTTGCTAGAGAAAGCGTTGCCAAGGCTAACGCCACTACTGCCGGGGCTCATCCTGTCGACGCTGCCGCCGAGACCTCCGAGAGTTCCACTCACGATGTGGAGATGACGGCTTCCAACTCGGAGGGTCAGGGGAGCCAAACCGTCCTGAACCTCCAATGCAGCCTAAAGAAGAGTGAGCTGGCTGCATACTCGGGGGAGGTCCGCAAGTGGGCCGAACTCACTCCTAGTCAGCTACTATGGTGGTGAGTCCCCCTTCTTTCTCTTTTTCTTTTTTTTTTTTTTTGTGGTCTCCCTCTTACTCGGTTCTCCTTTTTGCAGGTGAACACCATTCGCGCCTTGACCCTCCAATCAGAGCGACATCTGAGGTGGGCTTTGAAGGCTGAGGAATCATCTCGTGCAACCCATACTGAGTTGAGGGCAGCTCATTGTCAGGTTCACCGCTTGGAGAGCGACACCTCGGCTCAAAAGAGTTTCATCGAGGTGTTAATGTCAGAGAAGGGAGAGCTGGCTCGAGATAAAGATAAGTTAAGGGCTGAAGTGAATGGTCTCAAGGTCGGTCAGGAGGCCTTAGGGGTCGAGGTGAGCAGCCTCAAGGCTGAGCGGGATACTCTAAGGCTCGAGGTACAAGGCCTCAAGGAAGTGAAGGGAAAACTAGAGCATGAAGTGGGGTACTTCCAAGAGGATATAAGGGAGAAGATTGCAATCTTCGAAGGTGCCCTTGAGGAGGCCAAGACCCAGGCCGTCATTGACTATGTCAACTCTTCGAGATTCGACGGTCTGATGATGGAGGCCTATTGTAAGGGCTTCAAGCTTAGTCGGTGGCTGATTAGGCACCTCTACCCCGAGTTGGACACAAGTGCCATTACTACTTCGTGGATTACTGACGACATCGTGTATCAGTCAAAAGACAACCTCGATTCCGAGGATGAAGGTCCTGAAGATGGAGCAGATGATGCCGGTCCAAACACTGTCTCCGAGGGGGTCCCTGATAGAGGCGGCGAACCCCCGAAGTAGTTTGCCCTTTATATTTGTAACTTAATCTTTTCCCTTTTTGAACTGTGAAGGTCCCGAAGATGGAGCAGATGATGCCAGTCTAGACACTATCTCCGAGGGGGTCCCTGATAGAGGCGGTGAACCCCCGAAGTAGTTTGCCCTTTATATTTGTAACTGTGAATGTACTATCCTGAGCCTTTGAGCTCGGGTAAAAACTTTTGTACCTAAACTCTCTTTTCAATGAAATATAGTTTCTTTCGAGTATCTCTAAGTGCAAAAATACTTCTAAGTGTGAGTGGACTCCAAGATGGTCAATTTAATGTATAGGTTACCCGAGCTATCAAGCCACCGAGCTGGCGGTAAGGGTAACTGAGTGAAGTTGTGTTACTTCGGGTTGCACGGGTTACCCTAGACTATCGGGTTACCGAGATGAGTAAGAACAACAAGAGTATAGACATAGTAGGGTTTTTACCTGAGCTGTCTTTCCCTTAAGGCTTAGAGATAACCAGGTTTTTGTCAATTTGCCATGCCGAAGTGGCAGCTGGGAATTTCTTGTGACCATTAGGCTTAAGAAGGGACGCGTAGTCTGCTCTTGGATTTCACCCAGGCCAAAGTGGCAACTAGGGTCTTCTTGTGGCCCTTAGGCTCTAGGAGCGACTCATAGTCCACTCTTCTTACCCTTACTTCCACCCATGTCGAAGAGACAGCTGGGTCTTATGTGTCGAGGTCATGTTAGCTCAGTATTCTGGCCCTTAGGCTTAGGTAGTGGCTCTTGACTTCTGCCTGACCGTTTGCTTGAGGGTATGCGACTGAAGTAAAATTCTGTTGGATTCCCATGTCTTGGCACCAGTCTTGAAATTTGATGTCCTCGAACTGCTTGCCGTTGTTGGAGATCAACACCCGAGGTAATCTGAAGCAGCACACGATGTTCTTCCAAAAGAAGTTTTGGACATTTCGGGCTGTGATCGTCACGAGGGGCTCGGGTTCTACCCACTTGGTAAAATAGTCCATTGCCACTACTAAGAACTTTCTTCCACCCGTTGCTGGCGGGAATAGCCCGAGTAGATCGATGCCCCACTGCACAAAGGGCTACAAGCTGGTGAGATACTTGAGGTCGGCGGCAGGTTGGTGGTGAATATTGGCATGTCTTTGGCCAATAATACCCTTGTCGGAGTGCCATTTGGGCGAGGGCTCTACCCCCCAAGTGCCCACCGCATAGACCCTCATGGGTGTCGCGAAGTACGAGCTTGACTTTGGTAGGTCGCAAGCAACATAAGTAAGGGAGTGTGTAAGATCTCCGGTATAGTTGTTCGTCTATCATGACATTTTTGGTTGCCTGGTGCTGCACCCTTCTAGCTGCATTGCAGTTTGTAGGGAAGGTCTCGTGTAGTAAGAAGCTCGCAAGTGGGTCAATCCAGCTCGGCTCTACTTGCGCGACGGAAGCGACCTCCTCTGCTCCCTTGAGAATGCTAGGCCGAGACAGGTCCTCTATGTATACGGTTCTCATGGTGATGTCACTGGTGCTGGTTAACCTGGACAGGGCATCGGCCTCAGCGTTCTCTGACCTAGGGATTTGTCTGATAAAGTGTGACTGGAAGTTGAGCAGGGCCTCTTTGACTTTGGCTAAGTAGGCAATCATGGTTGGCTCGTGAGCTTCGTACTCGCCGGTGACCTGGTTGACCACAAGCTGGGAGTCGCTGTAGATAATGATGTGCTTGGCTTTTACTTCTCTGGCTAGAGCTAGTCCAACTATCAATGCCTCGTACTCCGCTTCATTGTTAGATGCCGCGAACTCGAAGCGTAGTGCATACTTCAGTTTCGTGCCAGTTGGGCCGTGTAGAACTATTTTGGCTCCATTGCCCTGCTGGTTTGAGGAGCCATCTACGTGAAGGATCCAGGGCCCCTCATCCTAGCTCGGGCTTGGCCGAACTAGGAGAGATGCCACACTAGTTACTACCTCACGAGGCTTGGACTCGATCGGCCTGGGAGCTTTGGGCTCACCTGAGTTGGGAGCCTCGTGCTCAACTGGCCTGGGGGCTTTAGAGCTGAATGTGCATTCGACGATGAAATCTGCTAAGGCTTGGGCCTTAATGGCAGTTCGTGGTTTGTACTGGAGATCGTACTTGCTGAGCTCAATGGCCCACTTCATCAACCGACCAGAGACCTCAAGCTTAAGTAAGACTTGCCTTAGAGGTTTGTCAGTGAGAATGATAATAGTGTGAGCCTGGAAGTACAGGCGGAGATTCTGAGCTACAATTACCAGTGCGTATGCTATCTTTTCTATCTCCGGGTATCTCGTCTCTGCTCCCTGCAATACTTTACTAACATAATAGATGGGTCGTTGGACCCGATCTACTTCCTTTATTAGTATCGAATTGACCACTTCGTCGCTCGCTGAGAGGTATAGTTCTAAAACGTCACCCTCCTCGGGCCGGGTTAAGATTGGCACACTAGTGAGGTATTTCTTGAGCTCGTCAAATGCGAGCTGACAGTCTCGGGTCCACTCAAACCCTTTGCTCTTGATTGCCTTAAAGAATGGCAGACACCGGTCTGTCGATTTGGACATGAAGCGGCTCAAGGCAGCTATGCGGCCATTCAACCTCTGAACATCCTTCAACTTATGGGGTGGTCTCATGTCTAAGATGGCCTTAACCTTATTCGGGTTGGCTTCAATGCTGCGCCGGTTAACGATGTATCCCAAGAATTTACCTGAGGTCACACCGAACACACACTTGTTTGGATTCAATCTCATGTTAAACTTACGCAAAATTTCAAAAACAGAATGCAAGTCTTATATTAATTCATGTGAGAATTGATTTTTGACGACCATGTCATCTACATAGCATTCTACTTTTCTACTGATTAACGGTGCAAATAATTTATTTAAAACCTTTGAAAGGTTGCCCCTACATTTTTCAACCCGAAGGGCATAACCTTGTAACAGTATAGGCTGAACTCCATGATGAAGGCAGTATTTTCTTCATCCGCCGGGTCCATCTTTTTCTGGTTATAGCCCGAATAGGCATCCAAGTAACTTAGCAACTCATGCCCTGAGGTCACGTCCACCAAACGGTCGATTCTGGGGAGCAGGAAGCAGTCTTTCGAGCAAGCCCAGTTCAGGTCGGTGTAGTCGACGCACATGCGCCACTTGCCGTTGGCCTTCTTTACCAAGACGGGGTTGGCTACCCAGCTCGGGTAGTGGACTTCTCTTATGAAGTCCGCTGCAAGGAGCTTCTCGACTTCCTCATCGACCGTTTTCCACCGTTCCAGGGCTAGGTTGCATTTCTTTTGTCTAACAGGCCTAACTACAGGATCAGTGTTCAGCTTGTGAGTTATGAGTTTGGGGTCTATATCGGGCATTTCTTCTGCAAACCATGAAAAAATATCTAAATTTTAAAGTAAAAAACTTACCAATTCAGATCGTAGGGGCTCCTGGATGGAAGCGCCGATCTGAAGCTTCCGAGCTGGGTCTGCTGTTGAGGTCGAGACCGCGACTGTTTCTTCCGTGGGTGTGGCTCGCTCTTCGCCTTGCTCCGTGGGTGTGGCTCGCTTTGGGGGGTTCTGTTCTTCCTAGGTGGCCTCACGAACTGACGTCTGAGCTGCTGCTGAGGTGCAACCCACAACGATCAAACCTCCCACTATCGTGTGGATGGTCCCCCAAACTGGCCTCTCCTCTGGAGGCTGTCTTCTGCTGTTGTTCGGTCGGCCTGCTATTGGACTCGGGAGCATCTTTACCGTGCTCCCCTTGCCGACATGTTATATTACTATTGTTATTATTATTATTTTGTACAAAGTTTCTCAAATATCCACGACGGATGAGTTCCTCTATCTTGTCGCGGAGGTTTTTACAACTCTCGATACTGTGACCGTGGTCTTTGTGAAAACTGCAATACAGACTCTTATTTCTTTCATTGGGATTCCCCTCAGACGGGGTGGCCACTTCACGTATGGGGCATCCTTGATCGCCATTAGGATTTTGGCCCGCTTCGCATTTATTGGGGTGTAATCAGCTCGGTCTGGTGTAGGAGCTCGGAACAATTGACTCGGCTTTACACCCCAAACTATTTCCTTTTTTCTTCGGGTGTCCCCTTGACTGGAAGGCTCTCCTTCTCTGTTTCTTTTCTCGGGTGCGCCCTTGCCCTTCTGGTTGATCTCCTCTTCAGTGGCTATGAACTTATCTACAAGCTTTAGAAACTCGGTTATGGTCGCGGGTTGGTTGACGACCATGTGCCACTTGAACTCTTTGTGCATCACGCCCTTCTTGGCTGTAGCAAGGCGTATGACGGGGTCTGAGCATGGTATCTGCATACAAGCGTCGTTGAACCGCTTGATATAGCTTCGGATGGACTCTTCCTCTTTTTGTAAAACGTTGAAGATGCTTTCTTCGGTTCGTGGGCACCATTTGCTGGTGACAAAGTGGGACGTGAAGGCTTGTGCTAACTGCACCCAATTTCTTATTGACCCGGGTGCCAAGTTCGGTTATGTTAGTTTCTAGAGAAGGATGTAGAACATAGAGACCGCTCTCCAGTTCCCCGTATGCGATGAATCTGTTATTTCTTTTAACAGTAATCGTATTACTAAAGAAGACAGAATAACCATCTGCACATAGTTTTGAAACAGAAATCAAATTTCTTCTTAAGTTTTGTACATAAAGACAATCTTTTAGTACAACTTTTCCTTCTCTAAAAATTAACTCCATAGTTCCTATTGCCGCGGCTGCAACAGTTGCAGTAGTCCCCAAGTAGATAGTGACTTCTCCTTCACTCAGCCTTCTGCTTACCTTGAACCCCTGCAATGAGTTATACGCATGAGTTGAAGCCCCGGAGTCAATACACCAGGACACAGAAGCTACCAATAAATTGGTTTCTATAACACAAGTTTCGAAATTACCTTTCTTGGATTCCAGGTAGGCAGGACAATTCCTTTCCCAGTGGCCGGTCTTCTTGCAGAAGTGACAAGCATCTGATGCTTTGTCTTTCTTCTGCCTTTTTCTCTTAGTGGCTTTCTTCTGAGGCTTCTTTTCCTTCCTCTTTCTCTTGCCCATTTTGCTAGCTTCAACAAGCATAGATACAGGCTCATGGCCTCCATTGTGTCCATCTCTACTCTCATGGCCTCCACCCACTTCTGGGAATCTATGTCCAACATAGCTTTCACATAAGTCACGGGATCCTCCTCACTAGTCAAGGTTTCCTCCAGGTAACTATCCTGGTCATAACCATAATGGACTGGTGGCCTGGATACCCGAGTGGATCTTCTAGGTTGGTCACTACCGGGAACTTGTGGGACATCTCCCACTGCTCCTGAGCTCTCCTCATCAAGAACAATTTCCTGATGATGGGTGTCCAGGATGTAATCGGTCTCCAAGAATTGGGCATTTCGACTGCAGAACATTTTCTGCTCACTTGTATCATAGAAAAGGTAACCTACAGAGCCTTTTGGGTAGCCTACAAATAGGCAATGACTGGTCTTGGATTCCAACTTGTCCGCACTCGTTCTTTTAACGTGTGCTGGATAACCCCAAATCTTCAATTGTCGGACACTTGGTTTCTTTCCAGTCCAGAGTTCATATAGAGTGTTCGGAACCGATTCGGTTGGAACCCGATTCAGCACGTAAATCGCAACCTCTAATGCGTAACCCCAAAAGGATGTAGGTAACTCTGAGTGTATGAGAAGTGACCGGACCATATCCAATAAGCTCCTATTCCTCCTCTCTGAAACACCGTTAAGTTGTGGTGTAGCAGGAGGAGCTAATTGTGGTATTATCCCATTGTCCTTCAAGTAGTCCCTGAACTCGTCAGAGAGATACTCGCCACCTCGATCAGATCGAAGGGCTTTAATTTCTCTCCCCAACTGTTTCTCGACCTCTTGTCTAAACTCTTTGAACTTTTCAAAGGATTCAGACTTGTGTCTCATCAGGTACACGTAACCATATCGTGAAATCATCTGTGAAGGTGATGAAATACACGTGTTGATTCCGTGTCCTAACACTCAGGGGACCACATACATCAGTATGTATTAGGTCAAGTGTGCCTGTACATCTTTCAGGCTTACCGTTAAATGGCCGTTTCATCATCTTTCCTTGTAGGCAAGGCACACAGGTGGGAAGATCTTCTACAGTTAAAAAATCCAAAGAACCATCCTTTACCAACCTTGTGATTTGGTCAACACCAATGTGGCCAAGTCAGTAATAACACAGACACGTGGGATTAACTGTATCATGGGCTCTCTTCTTGGGGATTTCAGCCAATGTAGTTTCGGTTATGTTAGTTTCTAGAGAAGGGTGTAGAACATAGAAATCATTCTCCAGTTCCTCGTATGCGATGAATCTGTTATTTCTTTTAATAGTAATCGTATTATTAAAGAAAACAGAATAACCATCTGCACACAGTTTTGAAACTGAAATCAAATTTCTTCTTAAGTTTTGTACATAAAGACAATCTTTTAGTACAACTTTTCCTTCTCTAAAAATTAACTCCACGGTTCCTATTGCCGCGGCTGCAACAGTTGCAGTAGTCCCTAAGTAGAGAGTGACTTCTCCTTCACTCAGCCTTCTGCTTACCTTGAACCCCTATAGTGAGTTACACGCATGAGTTGAAGCCCTGGAGTCAATACACTAGGACGCAGAAGCTACCAATAAATTGGTTTCTATAACACAAGTTTCGAAATTACTTTTCTTGGATTCCAGGTAGGTAGGACAATTCCTTTTCCAGTGGCCGGTCTTCTTGCAGAAGTGACGGGCATCTGATGCTTTGTCTTTCTTCTGCCTTTTGCTCTTAGTGGCTTTCTTCTAAGGCTTCTTTGCCTTCCTCTTTCTCTTGCCCGTTTTGGTAGCTTCAACAAGCATAGCTACAGGACCCCTCTTTCTCTTCCTTTACCCTTGAAGTTCTCAAGAATAGCCTTTCATCTTACCTGGGGTTAGAATCCAACCCCTTCTCAGGACCCCTTGGGTCTGTTGGACAGTTTTTGTATGCCCTTAGCTTCAATCAGTTTTGATGTACTTTTGATATTTAATGTTAATAAATAAAGTATATGTTTGATTCATGTTGTGTGGTATACTTCTGTGTAATACCCTAAAATTGGACACTTAATGAAACTTGTGTTAGTTTTAAATGTTAACAGCCGTTGGATGAGTCTGGGGAGATTTATCCTACCAAGGCTAACATTGGTGTGCTGCCAACTGTTGGGGTGGCTTGTCTCAGCCGCCAAGGTGAGACCCAAGGCACACGCAGTGTAGGATTAGTTGAATCCTTGAACTAGACCAGATTTTCAGTATTGCCTTAGACCTTGGAAATTGATGAGCAAAACTAGAAAGTTACACCTGACCCCTAGACCCGATTATGGTACTGCACTAGGTGTCGGATTGGGCTATCTTTGATATGCCAATCAGTGAGATCCTTAGTGGGAGTCAAAACTTGGGTATGTAGGGACAGTCTGAGAATTCATCTGAGTGGGTGATCATAGTGACAGGATCAGCCCCTTTGTCAGACAAAGGTAATGATCGGGGATGCACTCTCTCTGATGGAAACCAAACTGTCAGCAGTTGATTTGAATCATTGAAATTTTATTTTGGCAAAATTTATATATATGATATATACTTATATATGGTTTCAAATTGTTTGCAAATGGTTTTAATTCTCGAGATCCATGTGAGTAGAGAATGCAGCACTGTTCCTTGCAGCCGAGGGAGAGGTCCTCTCTTGTTGGGGAGTGCTTGATCATTATGGGCTATGAGGTTGAGTGTAAGGCTATTTAGGATAATACCTGATGGGCCAATCTTGCATCTGCCCAAAGTCCCTAGGTTTTTATAAGATGGCTTAGCCCAAGGACCACTTAGTGTAAGTGTTGGGCCCATGGGGTCCATGTGATAGGGTCAAGGGGTTCACTAGGTTTTCTAGTGAATTCGGCTAGGCGTTGTATCAGAGGTTGGGCCAAACCCATTTGGCTGGTGTGTAGATCAATGCTTGGGTCCCACGCCATACAAAGAAGCCCAACTGGGCAATAGGTTGGAAGACAATTGAGCACTTAATACATATTGGGCCTAAAGCCCATTTTGATCTGGGCTGATTTGATCAGTCACTTAAGGGGGCAGATCTGAGATTGGGTTAAGCCCAAAAGCTGATCTAATCTGCAAATAAGATTAAGAAGAGTCCTAATCCAAATACAAATTTGGATAAGGGCAACTCTTGATATGATTAGGAGGTTTTCTTAATCATTAAGAAAGAGGAGGAAAACCCTAATTTGAATTACTTGAATTCGAACCCTACAGAGTTTTAGCTGACAACTCTGCATTCTTGAGATAAGATCTCAGAAAACCCTATAGAAGAAAATAGCAGTTCGCCATCTTCTTCTCTAGCTTTCTCCTCCAGCAATTGCCACCACCCTTTTCTGCCAGTTCGAGTTCTTATTTAGAGAAGATCAAGAAAGGTTCTTGATTGTTCGTGTGGTGCTCACATTCTTCCATCGAGTTCTTTAGAAGAGCTTGGTTCGTGGGACGAACACTACTGGTTCAGCTCCATCATCACTGTGTCATCTTCAGTGGGAGTTAATCTTGGGATCTTCATTGGGCATGAAAACCAACTTTAGAAGATACTACTTCTCTGGATCAGGTATAATCCCTCCCTTGTCTTTTGGTTCAAATCTGGTTTGGTTTGGTTCAAGTACGATCCTTGAATTTTGATTCTAAAATCAGGAAATGTGATTCCCAGTTGGAAGGAAGGTAGGAAATTTTTGAAATTCACCCACCCATTCCAAAATAGTTTTGGCATCCATATGATGGATCCTACCATTCCTTTCAGTGGTATCAGTGCCACAGGTTCGCAACTTGAACCAAGAAATTAGATCTAAACCTGTGCAAGTTGGCATAAGTTGTTCTGTCTAGGTATTGCACAGATTGTTGTTTTATTTCAAGAAACTGTTTCTTGTTGAGGGCGATTGATCTAAAATTAATTTTTTGTTAAATCTGAAATTTATTTAGAAATTTTCTTAATTTATTTCTTGATTTAATGGACTATTCGTACAAGGAGATCGAAGTGTAGAATTGGCGCAAATTGTCTATGCATTCTTTCTTTGTAGTTTCTATTCATTTTGATCTATAAAATAATATTTTTTTTTATTTTTCTAGACTGAATGTATAGGATTCAATCAAGGATGTAATTAATTAATAGAAATAGGATTTCTATTTTTTTATTATTTTCTTGATTGAAAAAGGCGACGGCGTTGGAGATTTGCAGATGGAGGGATCGCATTCTGCATTTTGCAGTTTATGAAACTGCAATCCGGGTGACTAACCTCAGTTTTGCAGGTGGTGCGAACAGTCCATGTCTGTTTTTTGATTGTCTAAAATCAAAAATATTAATTTCAAATCTTTCCTGAATTAATTCTTGAATTGAAAATCAGTTTCGGACCATCTTAGACCAGATTGGACCAAATACGTTTGGACCGAATCTTGGGCTCGAAAGGGGACTATTTTCAATCCAGTTTTCTCACACTTCCAGACCCAAATTTGATGTTCTATTGTAGGGATTAATTCAGCTCAACTTGTAAAGCCCAATTTTAAAGAGTTAAAACTGCAAAAGCCCACTTTTGTGAGAAAAGCTATATGGGCCGAACTGCTAACTACGATTCCACCCATATACCTAGATGATATTAATTGTTAATATTGTGTTTTTGTTGGGCTGGTTAATGGGCTTTACAGCTAGTGGTTGATTGGATCATATCTTCCATATAATGTAATGTGTGGATGTTTGATGTGCTGCGACCGTGGGCCATAAGCACTTGGCCCATGATGATCCATTAATGGCTCTTATGCACACCAAGGCTGAATGCACATCATTGCCATGGTGTCCCCTAAGGTCATTTGATGACCCCTTCCTTGCATGGTGGGCCCCACAACCCTGAAAAGGGATGCGTGCAGAAACCCTAGCCGATTTGGGCCACCATAAATCTGACTTTATGAAAGTCAGTGGGAATCGCTTTGGTTTGACCTAGATTAGTACTAGGGAATAATTTTTTTCCCTCCGGTAATATGAGTGCATGTGATAGGGAGATCCATATGATGGACTCTCTAAAGGCCTTCCGTCATTAACACGATGATGGGTCCTTCAGTAATGAGGAAATGCACCATAAAATTGGGCTATCCATTTGCTTTTGTGTTTGTCAGGGTGTTTCATAAGATGATTGGGGCGTCATAGACTGACGTGGGAGGGGCTTCACCAGAAAATGGGAACTCTCTCACAGTACCTTGGCGTAACCTGAATATGATGGGTAAGCACTCATTGGATAGAAAGGTTTACCTGAAAATGGCTCTGAACCTTGTCTAACAGAGGCCAAAGGGAAACTCATGCAATGAGTGGATGTGATCCGTCATAGAAAGGTGGTGGGGTTATGCAGCTGAAACAGTTGGCTCCACACACCCTATGTGATTTCCCACATTTCCATAGACATTTCACCGTCTTCGTCACTGAGATAGGAGAGAAATCTCAGAGATGAATAAATGAAAATGAAACATATTTAGGTAAAACAGTAAAACATTACTTAGCAAATTGTTTGTTTGCCATTTTCTGGTAAAACAGCAAAACGTTAGTCCACAACCTTTAGTTTGATTCATGTTACCTACATAGATATGGCTTTTAATCTATGTTCCATTTCCATTTGTTCATCTCTGACATTTCCCTCCTATCTCATTGATAGAGATGGCAAGATGTCTCTAGAAATGTGGGAAATCACATAGGGTGCATGGAGCCAACTGTTTCAGCTACATAACCCACCACCTTTCTGTGATAGATCGCATCTACTCATCATATGAGTTTCCCTTTGGCCTCTGCCAGACAAGGTTCAGAGCCATTTTCAAGAAAACCTTTCTGTCCAGTGAGTGCTTACCCATCATATTCAGGTTACACCAAGGTACTGTGAGAGAGTTCCCATTTTTTGGTGAAGCCCCTCCCACATTGGTCTATGACGCCCCTTTCCTCATTACTGAAGGACTCATCATCGTGCTAATGATGGAAGGCCTTTAGAGAGTCCATCATATGGATCTCCCTATTACATATACTCATATTACCGAAGGGAACAAAATTATGCGCTAGTTCTAATTTAGGTCAAACCAAAGTGGTTCCCACTGACTTTCATAAAGTCAAATTTATGATGGGCCTAAATCGGCTAGGGTTTCCGCATGCATCCCTTTTCAGGGTTATGGGGCCCACCAAATAAGGAGTAGTCATCAAATGACCTTATGGGACACCATGGCAATGATGTACATTCAGCCATGGTGTGTGCAAGAGCCACTAACGAATCAACATGGGCCAAGTGTTTGTGGCCCATGGTCGCAACACATCAAACATCCACACCACATGATATGGAAGAGTTGATCCAATCAATCACTAGCTATAAAGCCCATCAATCAGCCCAACAAAAACACAATATTAACAATTAATATCATCTAGGTATATGAGCTGAATAGCGGTTAGCAATTCAGCCCATATATCTCACAAAATGGGCTTTTGCAGTTTTAACCTTTTAAAACTGGGTTTTACAAGTTGGGCCGAATAAATCCCTCCAATTGAACATCATATTTGGGCCTGATAGTGTGAGAAAACTGGACTAAAAATAGTCCCATTTCGAACCCTAGATTCGGTCCAAACAGATTTGGTCCAATCTGGTCCAAGATGGTCCAAAACTGATTTTTAATTCAATAATTAATCAAGAAAAGATCTGAAATTAATATTTCTGATTTTAGACAATCATAAATCAGATATGGACTATTTGCACCACCTGCAAAACAGAGATTAGTCACTAGGGTTGCAGTTTCATAAACTGCAAAACGCAGAATACGATCCCTCCATCTGCGAATCTCCAGCGCCGCCTTCTTCTTCAATTAGGAAAATAAAATAAAATAGAAATCCTATTTCTATTAATTAATTACATCATTGATTGAATCCTATACATTCAATCTAGAAAAATAAAAAAAATAAAAAAATTACAAAAAGAATGTTTAAACAATTTGCGCCAACTCTACACTTTGATCTCCAGGTACGAACAGTCCATTAAATCAAGAAATAAATCAAGAACCATTCTAAATAAATTTCAGATTTAAATAAAATTAATTTCAGATCAATCGCCCTCAACAAAAAATAGTTTCTTGAAACAAAACAGCAAATTGCACAACACCCGGGTAGAACAACTTCTACCGAATTGCGTAAGTTCAGATCTGAATTCTTGGTTCAAGATTCAAACCTGTGGCTTTGATACCACTGAAAGGGATGGTAGAATCCATCTGATGGACGCCAAAACAGTTGCGGAATGGGTGGGCGAATTTCAAAAATTTTCTACCTACCTTTCAACTGGGAATTGCATTCCCTAATTTTAGAATCAAGATTCAAGGATCCTACTTGAATCAGAACCGAATCAGATCTGAACCAGAAGTGAAGGGAGTAATTATACCTGATCCAGAGAAAAAGATTTCTCCCAAAGTTGGTGTTCACGCCCAAAGAAGAAACCAAGATCTGCTCTTGCTGAATATGACACAACAACTGTGGAACAGAACCAACAGGGTGCGTCCTACAAACGGAATCCTTCACAAAAATCCTTTGGATGACAATCAACTCCAAACCGAATCAGCCTTTCAACAAAGATTGATATCAATAACTATTCTTGATCTTTCTCTGATAGAGAAAATGAACTGTGACAGATGGATGACAGCAGCAACTGGAGAAAGCTAGAGAAATAGATGGCGAACTACTTTTCTTTTCTCTAGGGTTTCTGAAATCCTATCTCACAAAACTGCAGAGTGTGTGTTCTGTCTCCCTAGGGTTCAAATTCATGTAATTTGATTAGGGTTTCCTCTAGTTGCTTCATGATTAAGAAAGGATTTTTTGATTATATCAGGAGTTGCCCCCTTATCCAAATCAGTATTTGGATTAGGACTCTTCTTAATCCTATTTGCAGATTAGATAAGCTTTTGGGCCTATCCTAATCTCAGATTCGCCCCTTATTAATGACTGATCAAATCAGCCCAGTTCGAAGTGGGCTTTAGGCCCAATAAGGTTATGTGCTCAAAAGTCTTCCAAACTGCTACCCAGTTGAGCTTCTTTGTATGGCATGGGACCCAAGCATTGATCTACACACCAGCCACATGGGTTCAGTCAAGCCTCTGTTATAAGGCCTGGACGAATTCACTAGAGCCCGGTAAACCCCCTAAGCCCATCATATAGACCCTATGGGCCCAACACTTACACTAAGTGGTCCCTGGGCCAAGTCATCTTATAAAAGCCCAGGGACTGTGGGTAGGTGCAAGATTAGCCCATCACACTTAACCTCTCAGCCCATAATGATCAAGCACTACCTGACAAGAGAGTACCTCTCCCTCGGCTGCAAGGAACAGTGCTGCACTCTCTACTTATATGGATCCTGGGAATTAAAACCATTTGCAAACAATTTTGAAACCATATTAAATATATATCATATATATAAATTTTGCAAAACAAAATTCCAACGATTGAAATCAACTGCCGACATTTTGGTTTCCATTAGAGAGAGCGCATCCCGGTCATTACCTTTGTCCGATAAAGGGGCTGATCCCTTTACTATGATCACTCACTCAGATGAATTCTCAGACTATCCCAACATACTTAGGTTTTGAACCCTGCTAAGGATCTCACTGATTGGCATATCAAAGACAGACCAATCCGACACCTAGTGCAGTACTATAATCGGGTCTAGGGGTCAGGTGTAACTTTCCACTTTTGCCCATCAATCTCCAAGGTCCAGAGCAATTATGGAAATCTGGTCCGGTTCAAGGGTTCAATTAATCCTACACTACATGTGCCTTGGGTCTCACCCTGGCGGTTGAGACAAGCCACCCCAACAGTTGGCAGCACACCAGTGTCAGCCTTGGTAGGATAAATCTCCCTAGACTTATCCAACGGCTGTGAACATTTAAAACTAACACAAGTTTCATTAAGTGTCCAATTTTAGGGTATTACATAGAAGTATACCACATAGTATGAATCAAACATGTACTTCAGTTATTTACGTTAAATATCAAAAGTACATCAAAACTGATTGAAGCTAAGGGCATAGAAAAACTGTCCAACACACCCATCGTCAGGAAATAGCTTTTGATGAGGAGAGATCAGGAGTAGTGGGAGATGTCCCGCAAGTTACAGGTAGTGACCAACCTAGAAGATCCACCCAGGTATCCTGGCCACCAGTCCATTATGGCTATGACCAGGATAGTTACCTAGTGGAAGCCATGACTAGTGAGGAGGATCCCGTGACTTATGCGGAAGCTATGTTAGACATAGATTCCCAGAAGTGGGTGGAGGCCATGAGAGCTGAGATGGACTCGATGGAGGCCAATGGAGTCTGGACTCTAGTAGATCCGCTCTCTGAGGTAAAAATAATTGTCCCCAAATTCTTATTTTTATAGGAGCAAACTTGGGAGTATTTTCCAAATTCTAAACGGTTTTGACAATGTTCAAATAAGACCAATTTTGACTCCTATCACTTGTTACCAATTTCTACAAAATTCAATATTCTTCTATCAGTTTCCTCAATTTTTTCTGTTTGGGAATCTCTTTTAATGGAAAGAATTTTTAAAATTTTCAATGAAATTTTAATTCTACATTTCTAAAGGCTTAGCTTCAATTTTTTTTTCAACTTTTTTATCTCTCTCTCATCACCCCCAACTTAAGTGCCATTGTCCCCAATGGCATGAATAGGATGCTCCTAAGGACTTGTGCCAAAGGGAACAATCAAGAGGGTTTTCCCAAGGGGTTCAAGGTTTGCCAACTAGTCTTGAATCAATAAACAAAATCTCTAATCCTACAAACAACTAGAAACTACGTTGGGTTGCCTCCCAACCAGCGCTAAGTTTAACATCTTTAGCCAGACATATACACACACTTCTCTCATCTATACTCTCAAACTCGCTTTCTTCTTTCCACAGACAGGATTCAGATTGGGCTAACCAAGGGGTAGACAGGGCATCTAAAAGATCGTCCACTACATCTACCTTGAACTCATCTTCCCCTAGGTTTGGATACTTAGTGGCACTAAATACATTTAACTGGACTTTCTGCTCCCCAAATGAGATGTCCATTTTTCCTGATTTACAGTTGATGTTTGCATTGGCCATTGCTAGAAATGGACGTCCTAAGATTATCGGGTTATGGTTCAGTTCCTTGGTTTGGGTCATGTCTAGGACGACAAAATCTACTAGGAAGTAACAATCCTCTATCCTGACAATGATGTCCTCAATAACACCTTGAGGAGTCTTGACTGACTGATCAGCGAGTTGCAAATTTACCGGGGTAGGTTTTAACTCGTCGATCCTGAACCTTTCATAAATAATTAATAGAAGCAGATTTACACTAGCCCCAAGATCCAATAGGGCTCGATCAAAAGTGATTCTAGAGATGACATAGCTTATGAGAGGAGCACTAGGGTCTTTCATTTTTTGAGGAAGTTGGTTTAAGAGAACCGCAATAACATCTGCCTAGAGCATCACTTTTTGTGGGGTCGATCGTGGCTCCCTCTTTTGAGTGCATAGCTCTTTCAAGAACTTGGCATAGGACGGGACATGTTGGACTGCATTGAGGAGAGGGATGTTAATATGGATTTGCTTGAATAACTCTCTGATCTTCTCATTGCGAGTCTCTTTCTTCTTTCGCAATGGTCTGACTATGAGTGCAATTAAAAAAGGGAACTACAGGCCGGTTCACTATAGGCTCTTCTTCTAAATTTTCCTTTCCTTTTTCTCCCCCTCCCCCCAACTTAGGGTCTTCTTGCTCCTTTTCTTTTTCACTAACTCTCTTTTTCTCATACGGGTTTTCAAAAATCCTTTCACTCCTTAAGGTTGTAACAGCTTTGGCATTTTCCAACTGGGGGTTCTTGGGAGGTGGTTGAATCTATTGTGGAGGAAAACCTAGTGGCTAATTTCTAGGATTCGCAACCGGTTGACTCGGTAGTTGCCCTACTTCTCTCCTCGCATTGGCTTCGGCTAGCTGTCCTATTTGGCTCTCTAATCTAGCAATGGATTGCTGCTGAGTTAGGATCAGCTGCTAAAGCTGCATGAATTGGTCATCAACTGTACGGGTCTGAGGAGGTTATGGGTAAGCCTGATAAGGTTGGACCAGTTGGTTCCTAGGGTACATTTGCTGGAATTGGCTCCGCACATATGGCCTCTAAAATTGCTGGGCCATGGAGTTAGAAGGGTGGTACTGCTAGGATTGTGTGTTAGGTTGATGTGTCCTCTAAGAAAAGTTAGGGTGATTTCTCCACCCATGGTTGTAAGTATTTGAGAATGGGTAATTATTAGGCCTCGAGAAATTCTGGGCTGCCTGAACTTGTTCTTGGATAAACGGCAGAAACTGGGCCACCGTGGAAGAATCATCAACCTAGTGGGTCGGGCTAGCACAAATGGAACAAACTTCAGGAAAGGGTGTAGATGGGACCGGTTGCTGTTTATAGGTGAAGAATTGATAAAGCTTTTGAGCTAGAAGATCTACCATGTCCAATTTTTTAGAGATTGCATTCAAGTCCATTCTTGCCTTGGGCTCTATATTGTTCTTGACTTCGTAGAGCCCTGCCCTCTTTGAGAGTCCCACCAACCTTTCATAAGAATACAAGGATGCATTACTGATTGAGTTTTTCACTCAATGTCTCAAAAAGAGCATACGCTTCATCCTCACTTTTGCTCATAAATGCCCCCCGCCCCTCAAGATGCATCCACCATTTGCCTGTATTGATCAGCCAAACCTTCATAGAAGGCTTGGACAATTTGCCACTGGGACAGGCCATTGTGTGGGTATTTTCTCATCAACTCTTTCTTTCTCTCCCAGGACTCGTCAATTTGTTCACCCGGTGTTTGGGTGAATCTAGTGATGGCTCTTCTCATGGTGTTGGTTCATCCTATAGGGTAGAACATTCTAAGGAATTCTTGTTGCATTTCTGCCCAAGTTTTAATAGGTCTCCCTATAGTTCCCAACCAATGCTTGGCCTTGCCTTTCAAGGAAAAGGGGAAAAGAGTTAATCTAAGGGCATCATCATTAAAGTTTTGGATCCTTACAGTGGAACAGATTTCCAGAACCTCGTCTATGTGTTCGTATGGGTCTTCACTCAAGTTCCCATAGAAAGAGGGAAGCATCTGGATTGTGCTTGATTTAATCTCATACTACAAGGCTTAAGTGTCTGGCAATTGTATGTAGGATGAAGGGTTATACTTGGTTGGAGTGAAATAATCCTTCAGCTTTTTGGGCTGTGCATCATTGATTCTGGTCATTTGGTTGTGTTGTTGGTGATGAAGGTATCTCTCTATCTCAGGTATGGGTTCTATTGTTTCTCTTCTCATAGATCTCCTTCCCAACAAACAACTCAGAAGTCCCTTTTTCTTCTTATTGAAATTTAAAATTTAAATTTTGAATTTTAAATTCAAATTTAGATTTTGAATTTTAAATTCAAATTTAGATTTTGAATTTTAAATTCTAAAATTCAAACTCAAATTTGATTTTTTTTAATTTTTTAATTTCTTTTTTTTTTGAAATTTAAATTCAAATTTGAATTTTTTAAATTAAAAAAAAATGCAAGAAATTCAGACACACGACCAACGAGATGATCTAAGGTTTCCTAAACTAGTGGTTCAACCAATGTGAATCCTCTTAGGTTCACTTGGAATTACGCCACATCCTTTGGTTAGCCGGGTAAGAGGTGGGGATGTGGGAGGTTCCCCTTACTCTTGCAAGGACCTAATTAAGTAACCACAAAACCCGCTTAGGCTTAGCCGTTTAACCTCTTTCCTTAGACACCAACCGCTGCTATGAAAAATAATTACAAGCTTCCCTAAAATTCAGCATACTTTTGAATCAAATGTGAGGCTCCCTAAAGGATCTACCTATCCAAATTTTAAATTAGGGTTTAGGGTGAACTGCATGTGAAGGGTGGTGATTTTTGGGCCAAGGAAGGGTGATGAAACCCCCACCTTATCTTATTTAAGTTGGATTACCCTTAAATGGATTAACAAAGAAAAACACAATAAACAAAACAAATGCAACTAATTTCAATGCATGGACAATTATTTCTAATATGTAGTTCAGCAATTTAACATAAAATGAAATAACAAATTAATTCAACAAAAGGAACAATAAAAAAATAAAGAAAAATTAATACATTCATAACTAACAAGATAATTTCAATAATTAAATAATCCTATATGTGCATGCTCTAGAATATCAAACCCTAAATGTTGGAATGCAAATGCAAAAATTTTAAAATATTAATTAAATTTTTATTATTTTTTTATATTTGAAATTTGAAATTTGAAATTTAATTCCAATTCCAATTCAGATTTGAATAAAAATTTAAATTCTGAATTCAAATTTGAAATTTAAACTCAAATTCGAAATTTTGAATAATTTCCTATTAACAATTAATTATTCAATTAAATAACTAATTAAAGGGCAACTAAATAAAGCAACCAAGAATTACAGAAAACCAAAAAATAAAAGGATTAATTATGCTGAAAAAATTAACAACCACAAAAATAAATTCTAAAAAGAAAAATCGCTACTCAAAGGATTAAACAGAAAAATAAAAAATAAGAATATGCATCAATAAAAGAAAATAAAATAAAATAAACGAAGTGAGTTTCTAATCTAAAAAAGAATAGAATCTAATAATCCTAAACAAAAATTCGCTTAATAAATTAAAAGAAAAAAAAATAGATCAAAGAACAAAACTAAAAAGAAATAATACTAAAAAATAAATCAAATCTAGAAAAAAAGAAAGAAAAAAATTAATTAAATAAGAATTCAAAAATCACTATTTTACCAAAAAAAGAAGTTCAAAAATAAAAATAAAAAAAAAAGACTAAATTAGGACGACTACACCTGAAATGCAACCCAATTTCTCTTCTCTTCTCTTTTCTTCGGTAGTCCGACAACGCTTTAGTACCCCACCTTTTGCTATTACATCCTGCAAAATCAAAGAGAAACAGAAATTAAAATGAGATTGAAGATCAAGTAATTAAACAAAAAAAAATAATAATAATGAAACAAATCCAGACAAAGCAAATACAAATTGGGTGAGAAAGGGGTCATATCCATAGGGAAGCGAGGGAAAAATCGTTATGTACTTCAATCCGAACAAAACAACATGATTGGAGATTGCAGAAACACAAAATTTAATTAATTAAAATAGAATCTATTAAAATAAAATTCTTACAATGCTGAAAGTGAAACATGCAAAAAGATAAATAAATGACAGAAATAAATATATAAAAGATAAATTAAATAGAAAATCTACAACTCGATTAGAGGTAGTAGTCTCCAGATCTATCTTTTCACCCTCGAACTCCTCGAGCTAGGCCTTCCGTCTTACCTAACCAAATTATAGATCTATAGAAAGGGAGACAAAAATTAAAATAGCTAAAAGTAAATTGCAGAAATAAAAATAAGGAGTGGAAATTAAAGAATGGAAAGTAAATCTGAAACTAATGGAAAATTGGTTGGGATCCGAATCCAGAGGTGGTAGTAGTGGCTAGACGAACTGCAAGCAAGAACCCTTCCTCTTGCTTGGGCATTCTCCTCTTCTTCTACCCTTGAACTTCTTAAGAATAGCCTTTCGTCTTACCTGGGGGTAGAATCCAACCCCTTCTCAGGACCCCTTGGGTCCTTTTTAAAGAGAACAATGGATAAAACTGGAATTAGAGAGAAAGAGAGAGGCGACAATGGGATTTAGCAGAAATATGGGCACCCTATTGTTTAGAGTGGAGGGTTAGGATTATTCTAAGGTGATCCTAAGGCTGAAAAGAGAAGGAGAGGGCACCCAATATTATGTAGGGCTGAGATTTTGGAACCCAAAATTGGATGGTGGAGATTTAGACACGTAGAGCTGAAAGGTGGAGATTAAAAGGAGTGGGTGGCAACTTAGGGAGAATGACTGAGATAGAGAGTGAAATAGAGGGCTGAGATCTAGTGGCTAAAGTTTGAATGGGGAGGATTAGAAGTTAGGTGGCATCCTAGGGTTAGAATGCACTCAAAAGAGGGTGCCCTAGAATGGAGGGTGGAGATTTAATGTTAGGAAGGGGTGGAATGTGAGGATTTAGCAGTTTGAGCGGCTAGGGTTTGTTAGAGATGAAAAGAATGAGTGGAGAGGCTCCCTAGGGTTTGTTAGGGACAGGGGAGTATGCTAATACAGTAGGAGGGCGTCATTTTAGGTCTAGCAAATAGGAGGCACCCTCCTATGCTTAGTTTTTCACAAAAACACCCCCTCTCTCAGCTAGAATTCACACCAGCTTCCCAAAAACTACATTTCAGCATTGAAACTTCCCCAGGATTTACACAGAGACCCTCATATGTCACAATCTTGAATTTAATTGGGAAAATGAGACATTTTGACTATTCTAAGGCCTAAAATACCCCTGAAATGATGCCCTTAACACATCAAACTACAGAGTTATCAATGATCACATGAAATCCTTTGGGCGTCCATGCTATGTGTAGGTTTGCCCCAAATCTCATGATCAATTTGCTAGTAGAGCTATTCGATGTGCTTTTGTTGGATATCCTTATAGGTAAAAGGGATACAAGTTATATAACCTTGAGCCACACCAACTATTTACTACACAAGACATCATATTTTATGAGTTCTAATTCTCTTTCAAGAACCAACAAGATATCATATTTGATGACACAACTATTCCACCACCTCCATCACCTCCACAAATTGAAGTCCTGCCCATAGTCCATCCCCTAACACTCAACACAATACCTGGCCCAAGCACTCAACTAGGAACCCCTCTCACCTCCAAGACTATGTCATCAACCTACCACCATCTTTGTCACATCGGACCCAGGCTATCTCTCCACAAATAGAATCTGAACCAACCATAAAGGTGTAAATCGGCCTAATACGACAATCCGCGGGCCATGCCAGGCCTAGCACGATCATGTGGGCCGTACTAGGCCTAGGGTTTTCGGTCCACGGGCCGGCACAATCAAGCGGGTTGTGCCGCTCGTGGCCTGTGAGCTAGCACGGCCTAACACACCCATATAGTATTTATATATATTTTATATATATTTAAATAATATTATATAAATTATAATTATATACACAAAATTCATATAAAATTGAAATTTTAAGTTTTTTGTTATTTTTTTTAAATAAATAGCTTTGGCCCGATGCATCGCCTGACTTGGCTCAAGGCTCGACCCATGGGCCAGCCTGGCCCACACGGTCCTGGGCCATGGGTCGTGTTGGACCGACCCCCAAATTTTTCAAGGGGAGGGGGCACGACCCACTTTACACCTCTAACCAACCACTTTCACTTAAGCCAGCAGGGATCCCTAATGGCGCCAAGCCATGACACATGAAATCTCAGCCCTAAAACGCAACAATACTTGTATTTTTGTGGACTTACCCCCAAGAAAGCGCCCAATTAGTTCAAAATGGGTGTATAAAATTAAATACAAAGCGGATGGCTCTATCAAGAGGTTCAAAGCTCATCTTGTGGCTAAGGGCTATACCCAGGTTGAAGGGTTGGATTACCACAACACCTTTGCCCCAATAGCAAAATTAGTCACAATGTAGTGTCTATTGGCAATGGCTACAATAAGAAATTGGGAAATTCATCAATTCGATGTTAATAATGCTTTTCTACATGGTGACCTTCGTGAGGAATTCCTCACGGATTTGCTCGTGAAGAAGAACATAGAGTTTGCAAATTGCAAAAATCTCTCTATGGCCTCAAACAAGCATCTTGCATGTGGTTCGAAAAGTTTACTCAAGCCCTTCTCTTTTTGGGCTTCAAGCAATCACATGTCGACTATTCTCTCTTCTCATTAACATCGGGTGACTCCTTCATAGCCGCACTAGTATATGTTGATGATGTTCTCCTTGCTAGAATTGATTCTACACGAATTGCATCTCTCAAGAAGATCATGGATGACAGGTTCAAAATCAAAGATCTTGGCCCCCCAAAATATTTTTTGGGACTTGAAGTCCACTGTTCTGATCAGGTCATGTTTCTTAGTCAACATAAATACATCACTAACATTCTCATTAATACTGGGATGCAAGACTGCAAACCATCACCAACACCTATGGAGGCCCAACACCATTTTGATGACACTTCTAGCCCCATCCTATCTGATCCATCGTCATATCGAAGACTGGTGGGCCGTTTAGTTTACCTCATAGTAACCAGGCTCAATCTCTCATTTGTTGTAAATTGTCTCAGTCAATATATGCATGAACCTTGTCAAGAGCACTTTGATGCTACCTTATGTATTGTTCGGTATCTCAAAAGTGCTACATCGCATGGCGTATCTCTTCCGAGCAATAGTAGCCTGGTTCTCAATGAATACTCTGATTCTGACTAAGTTAGTTTCTCCGTCACCCGACGATTAACCACTGGCTACATCACCTTACTTGGCTCATCTCCTCTATCTTAGAAAACCAAGAAACAACTGACCGTTTCTCGCTCCTTGGCAGAAGTGGAATACTGGGCAATGGCATCCATCACAGTTGAATTAGTTTGGCTTTGACGCCTCTTAGCTGATCTCACCATTCAACTTTCATCACCTATGCAATTGCATTGTGATAGCAAGGTAGCACTTGACATAGTAGCCAATCCGGTATTCAATAAAAGAACAAAACACATTGAAATTGACTGTCATTTTATTTGTGAAAAAGTGCAAAATGGCTCCTTATAGACTAATCACTTATCAAGCTCTTCTCAACCAATTGATCTCCTCACAAAGGCTCTTCCCACAAAAAAATTTCATCATCTTCGCTCCAAGTTGGACGTCTTGATACCTTTTGTCGTTCCAACTTGAAAGAGAATGTTAAGATTAGAATCTTGGACCCACGTGTGGTTTAGCCACGTGGCCTACTTATAGTTTGGTCGGTTCGCTGGGTTGTTACACCGCAACCGACCACCTCTCTTGTAATTATAAATACCGTGATAAAAGAAATACAGAAAATTCTCATTTCCCGGTACCTCCTTATACATAGAAAGCCCTCGTAAAAATGAGAATGAATCAGGGTTGAACACCAACTTTTTATATAGCTTTGTTTGCATGTAAAAATGGTGAAAAGACATTAATTAAGTAGGGCCAAGTTATTAAAGAAAGGTACATTGACAAACAACCAAATACCATATTCAAACTTACAGCGCAAAGGAAGGCCATTTAGCTGAATTGAATTGATGATGTATACTTAGCCGTTGACACCAATATATAATTATTACTTTTTTTTTTTGCCTACAAGTTTTGACATTTCATAAGGAAAGATGGTTCGATTACGGCCAAACCTGAAAACACTAACTGAAATATCTGCAAAGTAATCTGAATCGTCTCATCTCATGGTACTAGGCCTATCATTATACAATACGTAATTTTCACATCACATGTGTGCTGGCAGTGGATCCATCAAGAAGCCACAAGCACACTCACTAAATATTTTGACAACTGTAAAAAATTATTTTTAATCTTTTTATAGAGTAGGTTTGAGCTATTTTAAGGTACAGATGTCAAAAAAAAAAATTTAAGTGCTCATTGAACCTACTATCTACCTGATCCGGACTGCTTTCAGCACACGACTACCACTATCGTAGCAAATGTGGGTTGTTACCAGAAGGCACAACACATACGGCTTGGCCGAGTACCTTGTTGACCCACAGAGAGGAACATGGAAACTGGGCCAATATGGGTCCCAAGCACCAATTTTTTTGCCCTTTAAGACTTAGTTGACTGATAAACCAGCTTTCATTAAATATAAATAAAGAAAATGTGTGCCAAAATGATAAGACATGTTTGACTAATAAGCATTCAACATATTCCAATTTATTTTATATTATTTATTTGGTAAAACATCACTTGATTTGATTTATTGCTTCTTCACATATCGCATTTCTCTTTTAAATTTGTTCCCCCTCAACAAGTCAACGTTACGGTGGTGCTTGAAGGCCTAACCCTGCACTTTGTTTCCCACTCCCACTGTCCACTCAATTCTGGCTCTTGTAAATGGCATATACATAAATCTCCTATGCATTCAGCATGGATTTATGAATCTATTGAAGTCAATTGCTGAGCTGACAGAAATGTGGAAATAATCAAGGTTTTTAAAATCAAATGCTCTCTGATAAAAAAATAAAAAACAGTCAAACCCGTTGAATGATTCAAACAGTTTGACCATCCAAGTCAATGGTTTATTGACTAAATCAACGGTTTTTGATGAAAGAACAATTCTTAGGTAAAACAGACCAATTCCCGAATTTTCCGGTCCGATCCGTTTTAAAAACCATGGAAATAATCTTGGGTGAATCCTGATCCCTATGATCCTAACCATTGGATGGTTCACTAATCACCGTTTTTGACTTACCAAACTCTTCAAATTTCTTCAAGACATGAAAGGATTAGGGTAAAGTTATATATCTGTGAATTAATACCAACATCAGTGGAGAATGACATAATCACAAATTTTGATGTACCAAGACTCCACAAATTATCTTTCTCTTAAATTTGAGACAGTGGGTACGTAGTGGTCCATGAATCATGGCTTGATGTGATAGTATGTTAGTTTGCAATTACCAACCAAATCCTGATTTAAAAGACAGTAAGATAGGTTGAAATTGGGAATGCAGATGTTGCAATAAGATGGGTCAAATGGAAACAATAGGAAATACCAGAACAAGTTCTCTCTCTCTTCTTTCCTTCTACTCCTATATCCTCTTATCCAGTTTCTTTATCCTATTTTGCTCTGCTGTAGATACCATGACTCCAAATGAATCCATCAGTGATGGAGAAACACTTATTTCTTTGGACCAAAAGTTTGTACTAGGATTCTTCAGTCCTCCTGCTACTACGAACCGATACGTTGGAATCTGGTATAACAATCTTCCGATACAAACAATCGTATGGGTTGCCAACAGGGAAAACCCACTTGCAGATTCAACAGGAGTTTTCACTCTCCGGAACGACGGCAATCTTGCGGTTTTGGACGGACAACGAAACATTGTCTGGTGGACAAACACTTCAACAGTTTCAAAAAATGCAACTGCTGTACTGGCGGATTCTGGAAATTTCATCTTGAGGGAAGGAAATCCCCAGAATTTCGCGGGAAGGATTCTATGGCAGAGTTTTGATTATCCATCTAATACTCTTGTTCCTGGTATGAAGGTTGGAGTGAACTTAAAGACAGGAGAAAACAGGGTTCTCAGGTCTTGGAAAAACATAGGAAACCCGGCTCAGGGAAGTTTCACATTTGGGGTCGACCCATTGGCATCCAATCAACTGTTTATCTGGCCTAGAAAAACGGAGTACCCACCGATGTTAGTCAATTTCCCCACTCTAAAATCTATATCAATAAGCCTGATGAACGACACAGAAGAAGTGTATTTGGAGGTTTCCTCTGTGAACAACAGTATGAGGCTAGTGATGGACGTATCAGGGCAGCTGAGGTTGTTCATGTGGTTCAATACAAGCCAGCAGTGGGTCCGATTATGGTCTCAACCAAGCGAACCATGTAGCGTCTACGCGGCTTGTGGACCTTATGGCGTCTGCAACACTTACAAATTGCCACAGTGCAAGTGTCTGCCGGGATTGAGGCCCACGTCAAGTGAGAACTGGGAATTGGGAGATTATTCAGAGGGGTGCGGGAGAAGGTCGGCCTTGCAATGCGGGGCCAAAGACAAGTTCTCTCCTATGACAAATGTGAACTTGAGTATAGCAGGCTCAGGCTCCGTGTTGTCGTTGAGCGCTGAAGACTGTAAAAGGGAATGCCTCAACAACTGCAGCTGCAGTGCTTATGCATATGCTGCTGCTCATAATAATTCTTGTCTACTTTGGTCTGCGTCTGCCCAGTTGGTTGATATTCGAGATGGTTTAAACACAAGCAAAGATCTTTACATTCGCTTAGGCTTAGCAGATGGAGAATTTGGTAATTAAGCACTACTTCTCACCTTGGAATTACTTGTTCCTTGATTTCTAATTAATTTATTTTGTCTGCTTGCATTGTTTTTGAGCCAAGAACCAATAATGAACCATAGCTTGGTTTACCACCAAATTAAATTAAAATCGGTCGTGCCAACGTGCCATGCAGGAGGGGTACGGTGCCTAAATATAAAGAAAAAAAAAAAAGAACCCTCCAGCCTAGTAATGCCTTGTCTTCTAGGGAAAGTTTGGACAAGTCTTACAAATAAAACTAGTAGTTAGCTGGGGTGAAAGGCCCTTCAATTCCTTCTATGAACTTATTATGAATTAATTGAAAAGTCTCCTCCATTGGTGATTTGTTCCAGCTGCAGGTGGTTCAAGCCATACAAAGAGACTGACTCTTGTGGTGGTGCCGGCCGTAGCCGTTGTGCTTGGGATTTTAGTCTTGGGAATCATGAGGCGGTGGATAATTCAGAGCAAAGGTAAAGCAGCTGATCCTTGACCACTACTAGCTATATATATATATATATATATATATATATATATATGACAGAAGGCTGTAGGGGTGACAAACTGCTGGTAATCATTTCTAGCAGGCCCAACCAGAGATTTTCGGGCTTGATCCTATGTTTTTGTGTCCAGGCCTGACCTAGCTAAAGCCAGTTTGCATCAGGGCTGGGCCTGATTCCAATAATTGAAGCCCAGCTAGCCCTATCTCTTCATCATCAACATATAAGAATTATCCCAATAATATATGGTTGCACGGTTCATTTATCAAAAAAAAGAAAAAAACTATAGTAGAAGGAATGATGATTTTCTTGCATTACATACAGTTCAGTTTTTTGGAAAATATTTGCTTTCCTCAAGTATGGTGGGTGCCGTACGTGCCGTGTATAAACTATATATGAAGACCTCCAATATTAATTAATTCCTCTTTGCTACAGCAAGAAAGAAGCAATTATCGTTGAGGTCACTCCCTTCAGCTCTAAGTACCTCGAGTGCAAAATCGGCATTAGATGCAACCAAGTTGGAAGAAGACGAAGAAGAGGAAGGCCTTGATATTCCATTTTACGGTTTCCAAGTTATAGAAGCTGCAACCAATAACTTTGATGACGCCAATAAACTGGGACAAGGAGGATTTGGGCCTGTTTACAAGGTAATATCCTTCCTCTCAATCATCACTTGTGGGATCGACATGCATATTCTGGTACCATGCAATATTGCAATGCATGATGAAATTGAAATCATTTCATGCATTTTGGTTTTCCTTGGCACTAGCTAGCTCGTTTCAGAAATTACTTCATTCTCATATTTTCCTTTCATACCAAAATAGGCTATTAGGCTTTACCACCAAGCTTGCTAGTACCTTCTGCCTCAAGCATATATGATCAGTTTTTGCATTATTATATTATATTTTGCTAAATTAATTTAACTTTACAAAATAGAATATAAAAACCTTAATTAAAACAAGTGTAATGGTGTGACATCTCTTTTAATTCCAGGGTAAATTGGCGGGAGGGAAGGAAATAGCAGTGAAGAGACTATCCAAGAATTCGGGACAAGGAATTCAGGAATTCAAGAATGAGGTTATATTAATTGCCAGGCTACAACACAGGAACCTTGTTAAGCTTCTAGGCTATTGCATTCATGGAGATGACAAGATGTTGCTATATGAATATATGCCCAACAAGAGCTTGGATTACCTTCTTTTCGGTTTGGACCTACTTTTTCATCTTATGAATTTCCCATTTGCCATTATATATATGGCTGTGTTTGGTTGCAATGCAAAAAAATTTGCACTGATGTAAAACCATTGTAGTGCAGATGGTTTGAGTGTAAGTTCTGACCTATTTTTGTTTCAAATTTTAGCTTATTTTGTTTGATTGCAGTACAAATGAAGTAAATTAAGACAATAAACAGAATAAAGTGAAATCCAATTAAACAAGAACTTACATTTTTTACATTTGCACTCCCATGCATTTGTACCAGTGCAAATAAATTTGCACTGCAACCAAACACAGCTAGTCTATATCTCAAAATCGAATGCTCATTAGCTTGCACATGTATATATGGCAGATGAAAACCGAAGGATGTCATTGAATTGGGAACAACGCTTCAACATCATCATTGGAATTGCGAGAGGGCTTCTTTACCTTCATCAAGATTCCAGATTGAGGATCATCCACAGGGATTTAAAAACTAGCAACATCCTTCTAGATAAGGAGATGAATCCCAAAATATCAGACTTTGGTATGGCAAGGATCTTCGGGAGAGATCAAACTCAAGGAAATACTGGTAGAGTTGTAGGAACATAGTAAGTTACCTAGCTCTGAACTAAATTAATTTACTTGCATACAGAAATAGTTACGTTAATGGTAGAAATCCAGTGGTGAAGTGGTTTGGCAGAAGTTGCTGCTAATTAAGAATAAATTAAATCCACATATATAATGAATGCATGCATGAACTCCAATCTAAAACTACTACGATTGAAACGCAGCGGTTATATGTCTCCGGAATATGCATTGGATGGACTATTCTCAGTGAAATCTGATGTGTTTAGCTTTGGGATCATACTGCTTGAGATCGTCAGTGGAAGGAAGAGCACTGGTTTTTACCAGTCGGAAGACAACTTAAGCCTTTTAGGATATGTAAGTAACTAATTAATTAACTTGAGCTTCTTTTACTAATTCCATTGCCTTGCTGCTCACGATCATGAATGGGCGATTGAATTTACAGGTGTGGCATTTGTGGATACAAGACAAGGGAATGGATTTAATTGACCCATCATTAGCAGAAGCATGCATTAATACATCGGAAGTCTTGAAATGCATCCATGTGGCTCTCTTGTGTGTTCAAGAGGATGCTATAGACAGACCAACAATGGCTTCTGTTTTGGTCATGCTACTTAGTGAAACTGCTGCACTTCCACCACCAAAAAGACCCGCCTTATTTGTGAGGAGAAGCGTTCCCAATATAAACTTTCCCTCATATGAACCCTCAACTTGTTGCTCGAATCACGTCACAGTAACTTTCATACAAGGTCGATGAAGGGGATAAGATTCAAGGTATATAACTAGAATCCCTAGGTGGAGGTCTGTTGTAACATGTATTTGTATCATAATCCTGTAATTTGTTCCTTCATGTTTATTCAACAGATGATTATACATTTTTCTTTTTGGGTTAACTTATATATATCATGTACATTTTAGAAGCTACTTATATATATGCCTTAAACTTTTAAAAACAATTTATATGTACCTTGTTCAACTTTCCAAGGTTAAGTCTAACTAATAAAATATAAAGACAAAAATATCAACGATTCATTAAATTTTCAAAATCTTCCATTTTCTTTCTTTCTTTTTCCTTCTCTCTTCTTCTTTCTCCCTTCTTTTTTCAATGTTTCTCCCTTTTTCTTTGATGCTGCAATCTTAACAGTACTTGTTTGGGCTCTGTTTTTTCTTCTCTCTTCATTTGGGAAGAAGGAAAAGGAGAGAGAAAGAGAGAGAGTCACTGACCTTCTGACATTGGAAAATGTTGTTGACGGGCAGAAGCTAAAGAAAGATAGATAGGGGCTCATAGGTCCAGACGCACCCATAGAAAAACAATGAATGGGACTCTCTCTCCCTCTCTCTCCTCCTTCTCCTTCCCAAATGAGAAGAGAAGAAAAAAAAATCCCAAAAGTTTGGTGTTTTCATCGTTAGATGCTCTGCCATCTACGCCTTTAGTTGGGTCCTCACTTTGTTCAATGATTTTATCCTTCTCTGTGGCTTGACTCACTTCCTCACTGTCCATACCTATGCCCCTTACTCCAATGTTATACTTGTTTTACCATCCTCAAAATCCTCACTGCTTTAGTCCATTCCGGACGACGAGAAGAGAAAAGAATTTGTCCAACGTTTCGAAGATTTAAGGGCAATTTTAGTATTACAAAAGTTTTTGGAGTGTGCGGAGTGGTCCTGTTTTTGTTATGTAGGGTGAACAAGGCATGTATGTAAATTGGTTTTAAAAAAATTTTAAGTGCAAATAGATTTAAAAAATTCAAGGTATATATAAATAATTTCTCAAATATATAGGGCATATATAAGTATAATTAATCCTTTTTTTATTTCTGATGATAATTCATTTGTTTCCGGAAAAGTTATGATAGAGGAAATGCATGGTACCGGAAAATCTTTGGCCAATCAAAACACCCATGAATTCTTATTAATAATAATTGGTCGCCTCACAGCTAGCTTTTTCAACATCATGCCTTTTCCAGTTGAAATTTGTGACTACCAATGCTTCTAAAAAGGATTAAAAACTTCAGGTACCATATCTTTCTGGTCGGGTATCAGCACCATAGATTTTTCCTATCCACACATGTAGGCTACGATAAGGTTGTGTTCATCTTTATAACTACCATCAATATATTGCGATATATACATGATCTAGCCCACCGATTTTTTTGTTTTTTATTTTTTAAGTCAACCAGGCCGAACACCAGAGAGATAATTAAAGCATGCTTGGCCAGTTTGTGGGCAGCATGATTAGAGTCTCGAAAAGTCTAAAAAACCTAGTGAGGGAACCTAGAAATACGGAATTTGCAAGAATATGCCTTATAACACATCCCAACCTTGTATTTGGGAACATCTTCGATATGTCTCATAATTTCCGTACTTGTTTTCGAGAGATGCTCCCAATACAAAGTCATACAAAGTCAGAATGTGCTGTGGGGCATCGCTTGTAGGGAGCAGATCTGAAGTGTACAACAAACTCTGGATCACTGTAAGAGAGTCTCCCTCAAGGATTACCAAAGAAACTCTCAGTTCTTGAGCAAAAGCGGGAGCTAAAAGTGCTGCCTATGCTTCCAGCTGGTAATGGATCCCCAAATGGCAAGCATAGCAAAAATCTCCCTTGGCATCTCTGAGAAGGAAACATGCTCCTGCCGAAGGACTTGATGATGCCCCAATGCATCAAAATTAAGTTTTAGATAGGATAATGGAGGCGGTGCCCATGTTCTTGTGTTGAGTGTTGTAGAATTGGATGTAGAACTTGAAGAGGTACGACCCAAATTGGCCAATATGAAAAGAATATGTGATTGTGAAGCGATAACCACTTATAGTGCTCACCTTCCATAACAGTGCCTTCCACATGTAAATGGCTGCCTGAGTTAATATAGACAAATATATATATATATATATATATATATATATATATATATATATATATATATGCAGGGTTGGACGGATTCTCCATCTGAAACCAGCAGTTTATCCAGTCTTGAACAGTAAGGGCAAGAGAAAAAAAGATGAGGTGGATTCTTCCTCTAAGTCGCACAGTCGACATACTGCGTTAATGTGATGAGAGTGCCGCACCAAAGATGCTACGGCAGGAACAAAACCATAAGAAGATGTATGAACTCGAGGAGGAAGGTGCTTTATTATCTGCCAAAATGATCTCCAAAAGCACACCCCGAGAAAAGAAGTTTGAGCTTCCTGAGAAGATAAAAAAT
The DNA here is from genome assembly GCF_056320005.1 of Nelumbo lutea. NCBI lineage: Eukaryota > Viridiplantae > Streptophyta > Magnoliopsida > Proteales > Nelumbonaceae > Nelumbo > Nelumbo lutea. The sequence continues at coordinate 141,656,548 of NC_142684.1, read as the reverse complement.
TATAAGCAGCAGTAGTTGTTAAGTTGCCAAAACGGGTCTCCATCAAGATCAGAATATCTTCAACATTATTAGAATATTCAAGGAGAGGGATAGAAGTGATTAATTCCATTGATGAGTCGCCAAAAATAATCAGAGATACACAAAGGCAACCACCTTTGAGAATCAGGATGAATGAAGTTAGCAACTCAAAGGGCAGGAAAAGCGTGTTGAGGAGTAGAGGGTAACAGCTCTGGAGATGCACCTTGAGGAAGCCAGGGATCATTGAGACAACCAATCGATTATCCATTTAAAACAATCCACCTACAGCCTTGGCGAACTATACCTCATTCCCTACATGTTTGTTAGGGGTAGAAACAAATCCAACTTTTCAGGCTATTCGAACTCGACTCGTGAAAAATTCAATTGGGCTTGGTTTAAATCAAGCTTGAGCCCAATATATAGTCTTGTTTGCTAATATCGATCCGAGCTCAAGCCCAATGAAGCTTGGCTCGTGAGGGTTAAGAACCTAATTGAGCCTAATATAACATATATACATACATATATATAATAATTTTTATTATATATATATATCATAATGTTTATATATATATATAATATTTTTTTTAATGTATAATAATAAATAATGTTTACAAGTCTTATTATTTGTATGTAAAATAAAAACAATTTTTTATATGTATAGTAATAAATATTATATACAATATTTTTATTTTTTATATGCATGATAATAAATAATTTTTATAGTTCTTAATTTTTGTATGTAAAATAAAAAAAAATTATTTTTATATGTATAAAGTTTTTTATAGGAAGCTTGGCTCGCAGTCGAGCTTGAGCTCAAGCTCGAGCCTGGCATTGTTTTGGCGAATCAATATTGAATAACCAATTATTCGGCTTGGCTCAACTCGAATCCACCCCTAATGCTTGCCCTGGTTACATCTCCAACACAAACATGGCTCTAATTTTCCTCCAAATTGTTATAGGATTATCAACTTATGTTAATTGCAGTATCATGTGAATTCCCTGCAAAGTGATGTAACAACATCCCCAATCAACCCATAGTGCTGCCTAAATTGATTCTTGCTTTTTTTTTCTTATGGCTGCCCCACCAAGAACCCATGAGAACCCAGTAGTGATGCCTAAATCAAGGAAATCTTTTGCTGAAGTAGTTGCAGAAACTTGTGCTTTAGAACAAGTACGTATTGGTGTTAAACAGCCATTCTTCACCCATATGGAGAAGGAGAACCAGCATCTTTTTCTCTAAATAGGAAGTTAATAAGGCTTGTGAACCTTTTCGCTATGCCTTAATCGTGAAGTGCTCTTATGGACGCCCTACAATACCTGAAGTAAAACCTTCGCTTGTTAATAGGTTTGTACTCAAACAATAAGTGGTTATTTCTGTTATTGATTTTACCCATCTTCTATTTCATTTTCAGTGTGAACAAGATTTTCTTAAGTATGGCTTTGAGAGGTGGTTCATCTTAAAGGTTTTCTGTTTAGATTCTTCAAGTAGTCACCTCTTTTTAATCCTGACAAGGATCCAACTGTTTTACTTCTATGGATTAATCTTCCTAAAGTCCAAAATTTTCTGTTTGGTGAGGATTATATTAGATCAATTGCAAGTAATGCTGTAAGGGTTCTAAAAGTTCATGTCTCTACCTTGCAATGCACCATGGCTAAACAACCCCATGTTTGTGTTGAGGTTGACATTTCTAAGCCTCTAGTGGAGAAGGTGTGGATAGGAATTGGGAAAGATGGTTTCTTTTCAGAAAATAGCAACGTTCAAAGAACCAGACCGGGAATCGACCCGGCAAAAGCAGGGGTTCATGGTTTAGAGGTTTAATAGGGGTTGAACTGGAGGTCGAACTGTGCTGATGTAATAAATAATATATATATGTAATAAAATTCAAAAAAAGAACATACTGAATATGAAGGAAAATAGATCCAAAATAGAAATAACGCTTCAAACTTTCAAAGTTTAAAACAATATGTCGCACAATGATACATGATACAAGTATTGTAAACTTATTGATTCCAATTTCCAACTATATCAATATCAACTATCAAGATTCTAAAATCAATTCTAGCAAATTAAATGGTATTAAACACAATTAATTATCCTAATTCCTAAATCCTATATTTAATTATTTAATTTATTTCTACAAAATTCAAAATTTGAGATTAATTGAAGTTTCAATTTCACTATTTTAGGATTTCAGGGGAGCTTAGGCTAACCTACAAGGCTGAATGACTAGGCGGACTTTTCGTCTCTTATGGCTGAAATCGGTGGGCTGAAACAAAGATCAATTTCAAATTTGAAAAAATCTGTAAACAAAATTGTGTTGGGAAGAAACTAAGTTTATCCACAAACTATTTATCTCCCAAAAATAAAAAACTTGTAGATATTCAGCTATCACAATTCCAAATAAGATATCAACAAAAACAATCATAAGCCAAGCAAAGAGAGACACACACGATATTTAACGTGGAAAACCCCTCCAATGTAAAGGGTAAAAACCACAGGGCCAAGGACACCCAACCGAAAAATCTCCACTAATAACTTGAGGTAACAATTACAGCAACTCAAACACCACAATATGCTTACAAACTTAGAGCAAATACAGATTCTCAAACATACAAACGAGAATACCAAAAGCGGTGAAAATAACAGTCAGAAAAACTCACAAACGCAGCTATTGTTCAGGCCACAACATGGAGAACTTCACTACTCCAAATCAGATCTCCACCGTTCCGATCATAGGTCTTTGAGTTTTGAACAATCCCACCAAATTTCAGCCAAATCGAACCACAAATGACCCTTGATCAGAACAATTGATGAAGACTGCCGCGAAATATTTTCTTTTCTTGAACAACTACGAGTTGCTTCTGTTCGACCTCAAATAACCGGCGATTCAGAGCTCCGATCAAAGATCCGATCGTTCAGAATGAAGAAAAATGAGTTGTCCACTTACTGTCCAAATTTCTGCTCGATCGGACGGTGGATCGGAAAGTTCCGGCCGTTTGATGAACTCTGCGCACTGAGAAATCTGCACAGTATTTCGATTTCTTTCTTTTCCCCTCTCTCTTCAACACGCCGCGCGCAAAAGAAAATCTGACCCTAGTTTTTGGTTTTCTTTTTTTTTTTTTTTTTGAAAAAAAAAACAGTTGGCTAAAGGAGAGTGGGCTATAATATGGGTCAATATCGCATAATGGGCTGGGCCCAACAAATTGTTGAATGGTTAATCAATTTCGAATTCAATAGTTAAGAAATAAATATTAAAATTTTAAAATAAAATAAGTTGCAAATTGGAGATTGTAGATTCAGGAGAGGAGGACGATGAAGAAAATGAGAAGGAAAGAGGAGAGGAGAGAAACCAACTCTCGCGTAAGTCGTAGTGAATAGGCCACCGCCGAAGAAGAAGAAGAAGAAGAAGAAAGAGGAGAGAGAGAGAGAGAAAGAGAGAGAGAGAGAGAGAGAAAATAGTAGAATACCTAACTTGGCATCACTGGCTACCGCTAGTGGCGGCCGGCAGTGACTGTTGCTGGAGCGGTGGAGCCCAAGGCGGCAATCGGTGAAGGCTGGAGTTCGAAGTTCGAACAAATAGAGAAGACGAGGGTTTAGGGTTTTGGTTGGGACTTCTGGGATTTCTGATTTTGGTTTTAGGTTTTTAGCCGGTTAGGACCTTAGGTTCTGTTTAGTCCATTTTTTTGAGTTTTTTTGTCTTTTTGTGATAAAAGGTGAAGTCAAATAAAACCGACTGGTTATGCAAAACCGAGACTGGTTCACCAGTTCCTAGGTTGAACCAACCGGGCGTGCGGTTTTTATGGTTTTTTAATGAAATGGTTTTGGGATTATGCCCGAACTAGTCATGGGCTGAGTCATGGTTTGACCAGTTCAACCGGACGGTCCAATCTTATTTTTAGAACATTGGAAAATAGTGTTTGAGAACATTCATATCTAATGTAAAAAGTGCAATGAATTTGCAAAAAGAAGAAAAAGGGTGTCAATACCAAGAAAAATAGTGATAGAATCAAAGAAACGGTTGGTATTTACCAGCAAAGTGATCAGATCAGGATGGCAACCTACAAGAAGTTTGGTAAATTGTACTCTCCTATAAAAGAAGACCAACCTATTCTTGAAGTTTCTTCTACCCTAATATATAGCTTGTAATAATGGGGAATTTATGGATGAAACTATCAACGATTCTCTTACTAAAGCTTTTGGTTCTTCGTCAGTTCTTTAAACCAGTTTCTGCTGATGATGGTATTGTTAACAGAGTTGAAACCATTTCCAATAAAGAGATGGAATCTCTAAATTATTTTCATGAAATTTTAGAAAAACGAGTGAGTGATGCGGTAAACAGAGTTGAGTTGCATCAAGGCAATGAATCTATTATCAATTCAAAATCTAACACACTGTTGTGCCTCAGCTACCAGTTCATCCAAAGAACGGTCTAATCCAAGAGATAGTACTACCAGCAATTGCCCTATTTTTTTAGCCATGATCATTAAGGGTGTAGGGAACTCAAAAACGATTTGTTGGTTGAAGAAATTGATCCAAACCCATAAAATTTCCATTTTGATGATAATATTAATAGAGCCTTTTTTGGAAGCATAAAGTACCAGATGTTGCTAAGGAAAAAAGTTTGACTAGACACAATAAAGGTAGTAAGTTTGGATCTTATGAAGACACTCTTGATGTGTTTTTTTGAAGGCGAAGACACTCGCAATATCTTACCATAAAAAAATAAGATTTGTAAAAGTCCTTATGTTTGTTACGTTACAGCTATTTATGCAAGCTATAATTATGTGAAAATGAGAGATTTGTGGGGAAGATTAGAAGATTTTTCTTCCCATTGTAATTTACTGGTAGTCGTTAGACTTGGATCAATGGGTCTTGTTTTGCTCGCCTAGATCGTTGCGTTGTCTGGCTATTTCCTCTTGGAACATGACTTTTCCTATTACTATTGTGTACCATCTTAATAGGACATGTTCTGACCATGCCTCTCTACTTGTCAATCCAAATGAGACATTGAAAAGTGGTCTAAAACCATTTAAATTTCAAAGAATGCGGGTTTTGCACCCAGATTTTAAGAAGACAGTGATTGATAGTTGGAATATTCATGTAAATGGAAATTCTCTCTTTATCTTGGCTGCTGAAATTTTGAAAAAGTTGAAAAAATAAGATTTGAAGGAGTGGAACATGAATACATTTGAAGATGTGTTTGATAATGTCCGACAGGCTGAATATAAATAAACTTGATGCTTCCACTGAAACTAATCGTTCAGCCCTTCATTGTGCTCAAGAAATTTTAAATAAACTTGATGCTTCCACAAGAACATACATTCTTATGCCAAAAATATCGGGAAAAAGGGTTAAAGGAGGGTGATAGAAATTCTAGGTATTTTCACTCGTCTATCAAAGTCCAAAATAATTTTTTTTTCTCAAATTAATAGAATTTAGGTGAATGAGATAGAAATTTTGAACATTGAAATTATTATAAAATCTAAGGTTGTAGAGCATTTCTAAAATTTTTCTCTCAAAAGAGGTCTATGAGAGACATGGGTATCAATTTCAAGCCATTCCAAGGTTAATTACAGAAGAAGAAAACATAACCTTAGTTCAGGTTCCTTCTCATGAGGAAATTAAATCCATTGTTTATTTCTATGAAAGCTGAGAGTGCCAGGCCCTAATTTGATGGTACTTTTTTCACTACTTGTTGGGATATCACTGGGAATGAGGTGTGCAATGCTATTCAAGAAATTTTTTTATACTAAAACTCTCCCACGGTATTACACTTCTACTTTCATTGTTACCATCTCGAAAAGTATAAAAATCCAAGAACATTTTCTGACTACAAAACCATAAGCTTATGTAACTTTTGCTATAAAATATATGGGAAGCTTCATGCTAACAAGCTTGCAGGTCTTCTTCCTAAAATTTTCTCTCCTGAGCAAGGTATGTTTAGTTGTTTACCAAAGGCAGAAGCATTTGCGATAACATTAGGCTTGTGCAAGAAATGGCTGTAGAAATTGGAAGGCAAGGTAGAGAAGGTAGTATTATTTTCAAACTTGACATAATGAAAGCTTATGATCTCATTAATTAGGATTTTATTATGTTGGCGCTTCAATCTTTTGGCTTCAGTAGCATTTGGATTGAGTTGATCATGAAGATTTGTACGTATATGCAATTCCTGGTTTTCACCTATCATAAATGATTCTCCTGGTGGGTATTTTCGGTCCTCTAGTTAGAGGTGTCAATTGGATGGATTTGGTCTAATCCGATCCAGTCCAATGTGAGTCCACTTATAAACGGAGTGGACCTAATCCAGTCCAAATCCATTCCAATCCAGTCCACTTATAAATAGAGTACTCCAAAATTTCAACAAAAAATTCCCTTATTAACCCTTCCATCCAAAAAGATTCCGTTTCGGCCAATTCCATTAGTCCTCACACACAAAACCCCCATCTACAGTCAGACCCCATTATCAGCCCTCCATTCTTAACCCAGAACCACCCATCATTAACCCAAGAATCTGGTTCAATCTTTAGACCCGGTTTAACCCAACCTATCAAAAATTACCAAAATTGCCCCTGAACATCTCTGAAATTATGAAAATACCCATAACCCACTCATTTCATCCTAATCGAAGAGGTTAAGGGGGGAGAGACTGTTCATCGTCTCCTCCACTCGAACCAGCGGCGGAGCAATCAAGATAACTCTCTTTCTCTTGCGTTTTAACTCGACACCCTCCCTTTTCCTCCCGTTTTTCTTCGTTTTCCCTCTCTTCCATCCTTCCTTCTCTTTCGTTTTTGGATCAGGTAAAAGTGTTTGTTCTAGCTTGTTAAAATAATTGTTGAGATGTATGCTCGCTATGGTGGCGATCGGTTGTGTCTCTCATCAAGTTTGTTTTGTTTGATAATGTGTTTTAGACCTTCATGTAATTCAGTTTGTCAATTTTCCTTAGTTTGTACCTAATGGGTTTCAGCACCCCATGTAGGCTCCACCTATTGGACTCGGGATAGGGGTGCCTAAACCCTTCCCTTTCCCTTCCGAGCTTACCCGGATTGGTCAGTCGGTGCCTCAGGCTTTGGAGTCACTAATAAATCAAAAGCACTTCCTGATGTAAATCCCAAAGGTCCCATCACCTTCCTTTTATTTACTTGATGGGTGGCGACTCTGTATCTGCGATTTTTCCGACACACAATTGTTGGCAAAAAAAAAAAAAAAACATTGTCTTTTCTAAAAAGCCATTGGGTGGGCACCTAACCCATTAACCTGTTAATGACCCATTTTGAGTTTAACCCAACCCAACGTACCCAGCCCATTAATTTTTCACATAATACATAAATTCTCAAAAAATATAACCATAAAAAATACATAATATACAAATAAAGATAGAAAATGAAGAAAATAATATAAATTACAAAAAACAAAGAAATACACAGAAAATTTACAAAAAGTTGTAAAAAATCATAAAAACTAATGAAAAATAACAAAAATTACAACAAAACAAAAAACCATAAATTACAGAAAAGTGAATAGAAATTGTTGATAAAATTAGAATTTATAGAAAAATATAATAAAAATTACACAAAAATACAGAAATTTCATTCCATGGGCCCTACACATGTTTGTCAATTGGGCCCATGTCTTATAAGGGCATTTGGCCACTGGGACTATATGTTATCATGTGTGCAGTTGTTAAGTAGGGCCTGCAACTCATGTCCTCAGTTGTATGCAACATTGTGACACATTATGAATCATCCGATTGTTTTATTTTTTAACAGATATGCAGAGGTGCTCAACGTGCCTAGAAGGCGTTTGCATACATGCTACTCTAGTGGTTGGTTGATAAATTTTGCTTCCAACTAATTTCTTTATCTCCTCTTGGTTAAAAAGTACGAAGAAAATGTTTTTAGACTTAAATGTAAGTTTTTAATAGTCATCTGAGCTGCTATTTAATAGTTAATTGAGTGAATTAACATAACAACTTAGTTTACTTCTAACCATTAATATTAATTATTTTCATAAATTTTAGGTTATCATAAAATAGGAGATCGGTTAGGAGTGGCATCTCCAATTCTCCATAAATTTTTTGTTTCACTGGGATGAACTGTATTTGTATATAATGTCATTGAATGTAATTTAATCATTGATTTGGTGCATTAATGTTTAAATCTAATGCATTTGGAGCCAACATTTTATAATTATAAAACTCAAATCTTGTCATTTTGTGAGGATAGTCTTTTTTTTGTGTATTATATAATTGTCTTAGGACTTAAACAATATATGAACTTTCACCTATGCCCAAGATGTAAAAGCATAGTCAAACATCACCATCAATATCAAATACCCCATGCATCACACGGGCCACTCCACTAGTACTTTCAAATGATAAAATCAAATACAGGAGATGTTATCAATGCGTTGCTATAAGTGCGATGTGAGTTGCATTCTGCGAGAAACAAATCTAGATTCCAATTTGTCTGCTTAAGGGGAAGAAGCTATTAAACTGAGATTTTTAATCCCTGAGAATATATTGGCAAAAGCCAAGCCCAAGCCAGGCCCATGAACATGTCTAATAGAAATAGCCCATCTTCCAAACCCACAACCCCCCCAATCCTAGTGTAAGCTCGATGCGATCCCAATTTTTTTGCTACAACCAGCCAAAAAGCTTATCAACTAGCCAATTGGGACCATGCAATGTATTTAAGGTATTTATACTAGGTACCTTAACCAACCGAAGGCTGGCTCGTTAGTGTGTTGGCTGGCATACTCCGGTATTGATGCGGAATCAAATCCCGCAATCAACATTTATGAAAAGGGGGTCAAAGAGGAGTTGTTTTTTTCTTAAGCCAAAAGGCAAGAGCTTTATTCAACTTTCAACTTGGAGGTTACGTCTCATCCAAAATAATAGATCGGATACAATCTAGAATAGAGGACCAAGTAAACGATCGGTTTTGTCTTAGAGCAAATTGGTGAAGGGATAGGAAATCCATCACATGGACACCCAAAGATTGCGAAATAAGGGGACGAATTTCAAAAAATTTTTTCTCCCTTCAATTGGGAATCGAATTCCCTATTTAGAAAATCATATTTTCAATGATCATTCTTGAACTATAAACTGAACCAGATCACAACCAAAAGGAGTAGGGAGAGATAATACATGATACAGAGAAATAGTATCTCCCAATGGAGGTGTTCACGCCAAAGGAAGGATCCAAAATCTACTCCCACTAAAAATGGCGTAGTGCAGGGTGGAGCAGAATCAACAGTGTTCTTCCAAAAGAACTTGATCATTCTCAAAAATCACCTGGATGGCTTGTGAATACAACTCCCACCAATCTTTTCTCCAAAAGATTGGAGTCAAGATCCAATCTTGATTTCTCCCAAGAAATGGAGATCGAACTGCTGTAGGCGGCGGCTGCAGAAAGGAGGCGGAAAGAGAGTATTTGCAGGGTGTAGATTCTCTCTTCGTATGATTTCAGCTCCGAAGACAAAAATGTGTATTGCTTGCTTGTGATGTCTAAAGGCTGTCGCCCCATCTTCCTTTTATAGACTTAAAGGGATCAGCTCCTAATCCCATTAGGAGTTGCTAACCCAAATCATATTTGGATTAGAAGTCCCTTTATGTGATAAGGGATAACCCTTATCTTATCTACAGATTAGATCAGACATTTCCTAATCTAATTATGAAGTTTCCAGATCTAAATCTTATTTAGATCATGAACTCTCTAAGTGGATAGGGTATGGGCCCAATCCTATCAGCTAATCCATCTTAGAATTCACCCCTTAATGACTAATCAAATTAGCCCAGTTCGAAATGGGCTTAAGGCTCATTTAAGGTTATGAATTCATTTAGCCTTCCAAACTGCTGTCCAGTTAGGCTTCCTTGTATGGTGTGGGACCCAAACATTGATCTACACATCAGCCACATGGGTTCAGCCCAGCCTTTGTTACAAGGCCTGGCCGAATACACTGTTATGGATAGTGCACCCCCTGAAACCCATCTCATGAGCTCTATGGGCCCAACACTTACCCTAAGTGGTCCCTGGGCCAAGCCACCTTGTAACACCCAGGGACTGTGGGCAGATGCAAGATTAGCCCATCAGGTATTATCCTCAATGGTCTTACACTTAACCTCTCAGCCCATAATGATCATACATTGCTCGACAAGAGAGGACCTCCCCCTCGGCTACAAGGAACAGTGTTGCACTCTCTGCTTCTATGGATCTCTGGAATTAAAACCCTTTTGCAAATCATTTCAAAACCATAATGTATACACTTTTATATCTCATATAAAATACATTTTGCAAAACAAATCTCAAAGATTGAAATCAACTGCCGGCAGTATAGGTTTCAATCAGTAAGAGTGCATCCCCGATCATTACCTTTGTCCGACAAAGGGACTGATCCTGTCAATATGATCACCCACTCAGATGAATTCTCAGACTGTCCCAACATACCTAGGTTTTGACCCCCACTAAGGATCTCACTGATTGGTATATCAAAGACAACCCAATCCGACACCCAGTACAGTATCATAATCGAGTCTAGGGGTCAGGTGTAACTTTCTAGTTTTGCCCATCAATTTCCAAGGTCTAGGGCAATACTAGAAATCTGGTCCAGTTCAAAGGTTCAATTAATCCTACACTGTATGTGCCTAGGGTCTCACCCCGGTAGCTGAGACAAGCCACCCAAACCGACTTGGTGGTACCACAGTGTCAGCCTTGTTAGGATAGGTCTCCCCAGACTAACCCACTAGTTGTGAACATTCTAAACTAACACGAGTCTCATTAAGTGTCCAGTTTAAGAGTATTACACAGAAACATACCAAGGTAACATGAATCAAATATGCACTTTTATTCACTTACAATAAACTCATAAAGTACATCATTTTGATTGAAGCTAAGGGCATACAAAACTATCTAACAGCTCCCACTTGCACTTAGATCCAATCAGGTACTAGCCGGAGTCCCATGCTTTCCACGTGTTTCTCAAACACTTTCTGTGATAGTGGCTTTGTCAATGGGTCTGCTACATTTTCTGTTGACGCTACCTTCTGAATCAGGACGTCCCCTCTACCAACAATCTCCCTTAGTACATGGTACTTCCTCTCGATGTGCTTCAACTTCGAGTGGGCTCGTGGCTCCTTAGCTTGAGTAATAGGTCAATTGTTGTCACACAACAATGGGATGGGTGATGTGCTGGATGAAACTACTCCCAACTCGTGAACGAACTTCTTCATCCACACGGCTTCTTTGGCAGCCTCACTTGCGGCAATGTACTCGGCCTCGGTCGTGGAGTCTGTAGTGGACCCCTGTTTGCTGCTTTTCCAGCAAATAGCACACGATCCTATCGTGAAAACATATCCAGATGTAGACTTTCTACCATCTAGATCCGACTAGAAATCGACATCAGTATACCCTTGGATATGTAGTGAATTACCATCGAATACTAGACAAAACTCTTTTGTCCTTCGACGGTACTTAAGTATGTTTTTCACAGCAGTCCAGTGCTCTTGCCCTGGGTTGGCCTGATATCTGCTTACTACACTCACTGCCTAAGCAATGTCAGGACGAGTGCATAGCATGGCATACATGATGCTCCCTATGGTAGAGGCATAGGGAACATCTTTCATGCCATCAATCTCCTCAGAAGTCTTGGGAGATATCTTCTTGGAGAGAGTGACTCCATGCCTGAAAGGAACATTTCCTTTCTTGGAGTTTTCCATGCTATATCTTTTGACTATTTTGTTAATGTATGCAGATTGGGATAATCCTATTATCCGCTTTGATCTATCTCTGTAGTGTCAAAGACCCAGTATATAGGAGGCTTCTCCAAGATCTTTCATGGAGAATTGCTATGAAAGCCATACTTTCACTGTAGTCAACATTCCTACATCATTCCCAATGAGTAGAATGTCATCTACATACAGAACCAAGAAGGTAACCTTATCTCCACTGTACTTCCTGTAAACACAGGGTTCATCCGGATTCTGCTCGAAGTCAAACGATTTGACAGTAGAGTCAAAACGGATATTCCAACTTCTAGAAGCTTGCTTAAGTCCATAAATGGATCTATTGAGTTTACATACCATGTTTCCCTGACCCGCAACTATGAAGCCTTGCGGTTGCTGCATAAAGATATCTTCAGTAAGATCTCCATTCAGGAATACAGTTTTGACATCCATCTGCCAAATCTCATAATCATGGTATGCTGCTACAGCTAGCAGGATCCTAATGAATTTAAGCATGGCCACAGGTGAAAAGGTTTCCTCATAATCGATGCCCTCTTTCTGAGTGTATCCTTTCACCACCAGACGAGCTTTGAAGGTCTCAACCCTACTATCGGGGCCCTTCTTCCTCTTGTAAATCCATTTGCAACCCATTGCTTTTACCCCGGAGAGTAGATCTACTAGAGTCCAGACTCCATTGGTTTTCATTGAGTCCATCTCTGCTCTAATAGCCTCCACCCACTTCTGGGAATCTATGTCCAACATAGCTTCCGCGTAAGTCACGGGATCCTCCTCACTAGTCAAGGTTTCCACCAGGTAACAATCCTAGTCATAACCATAACGGACTGGTGGCCTGGATACCCGAGTGGATCTTCTAGGTTGGTCACTACCTGGAACTTGTGGGACATCTCCCACTGCTCCTGACGATGGATGTTCAGGATGTAATCGGTCTCCAAGAATTGGGCATTTCGACTACAAAACACTTTCTGCTCACTTGGGTCATAGAATAGGTAACCTACAGAGCCTTTCAGGTAGCCTACAAATAGGCAACGGTAGGTCTTGGATTCCAACTTGTCTGCACTCGTTCTTTTAAGGTGTGTTGGAAAAGCCCAAATCTTTAAGTGTCTGACACTTGGTTTCTTTCCGGTCCAAAGTTCATATGGAGTATTTGGAACCGATTTGGTTGGAACCTGATTCAGCACATAAATCGCAGTCTCTAATGCGTAACCCCAAAAGGATGTGGGTAACTCTGAGTGTATGAGAAGTGACCGGACCATATCCAATAAGCTCCTATTCCTCCTCTCTGAAACACCGTTAAGTTGTGGTGTAGCAAGAGGAGCTAATTGTGATACTATCCCATTGTCCTTTAAGTAGTCCCTAAATTCGTCAGAGAGATACTCGCCACCTCGATCAGATTGAAGGGCTTTAATTTCTCTTTCCAACTGTTTCTTGACCTCTTGTCTAAACTCTTTGAACTTTTCAAATGATTCAAACTTGTGTCTCATCAGGTACACGTAACCATATCGTGAGAAATCATCTGTGAAGGTGATGAAATACACGTGTTGATTTCGTGTCCTAACACTCAGGGGACCACATACATCAGTATGTATTAGGTCAAGTGTGCCTGTACATCTTTCAGGCTTACCGTTAAATGGTCGTTTCATCATCTTGCCTTGTAGGCAAGGCTCACAGGTGGGAAGATCTTCTACAGTTAGAAAATCCAAAGGACCATCCTTTACCAACCTTGTGATTCAGTCAACACCAATGTGACCAAGTTGGTAATGCCACAGACACGTGGGATTAACTGTATCACGGGCTCTCTTCTTGGGGATTTCAGCCGACGTAGTTTCGGTTATGTTAATTTCTAGAGAAGGATGTAGAGCATAGAGACCGTTCTCCAGTTCCCCGTATGCGATGAATCTGTTATTTCTTTTAATAGTAATCGTATTACTAAAGAAGACAGAATAACCATCTACACACAATTTTGAAACAGAAATCAAATTTGTCCATAAATTTTGTACATAAAGACAATCTTTGAGTACAATTATTCCTTCTCTAAAAATTAACTCCACGGTTCCTATTGCCGCGGCTGCAACAGTTGCAGTAGTCCCCAAGTAGAGTGTAACTTCTCCTTCACTCAGCTTTCTGCTTACCTTGAACCCCTGCAGTGAGTTACATGCATGAGTTGAAGCCCCGGAATCAATACACCAGGATGCAGAAGCTACCAATAAATTGGTTTCTATAACACAAGATTCGAAATTACCTTTCTTGGATTCCAGGTAGGCAGGACAGTTCCTTTTCCAGTGGTCAGTCTTCTTGCAGAAGTGACAGGCATCTGATTCTTTGTCTTTTTTCTGCTTCTTACCCTTAGTGGCTTTCTTCTGAGGCTTCTTTGCCTTCCTCTTTCTCTTGCTCGTCTTGCTAGCTTCAACAAGCATAGCTACAGGCTCATCCCTTCTAATAAGTTCTTCAACTCTTTGCAACATATTGCTGAGCTCTTGTAAACTGACATTCAGCTTGTTCATGTTATAGTTCATGATGAACGGATTAAAGGAATGAGACAAAGAATTAAGGATAGAATCTATCTGGGTTGCAAGGTCCAGCCCGGATCCAAGAGCCTCCAGTTCGTTGATGTATCCCATCATCCGAAGACAATGGTCGTGAACTTGTTGGCCCTTGGACATTTGTGCGGTCATGAACTGTTTTAAGACCTTTTGTCGAGTAGAATGATTCTCCTCTTCATACATCATCCTAAGACTATCCAATATGTCCTTGGCAAGTTCGATCTGATCAAACTTCCTCTGTATTGAGTTGTCCAAGGAGGGAATGATGTAACATCGGGCAAGGGAGTTTTTCTCCTCCCATTCCTGATAGTCTCTCCTTCGAGCCTTAGAAGTCCTGTCACCCGGATGCTCCGAGGCAGAATTCTTTGCCACTTTGTCCAGCTTTTCAGAAGCTAGGACCAGCATAAGGTTCTTGTACCAGTCGGCATAGTTTGGGCCCTTAAGCTTGTTGTTGTCAAGAAGTTTTGCAAATGATATGTTTTCCATTTTCTGATAAAAGAGCAAACATCAATCCACAACCTAATTTGATTCATGTTCATTTCATAGATATGGATTTTAATCTACGATCCATTTCCATTTATTCATCTCTGAGATTTCCCTCCTTTCTCAGTGACGGAGACTACGAATTTTCTCTGGAAATGTGGGAAATCTCATAGGGTGCATGGACTCAACTGTTTCAGCTGCATAACCCCACCACCTTTCTATGAAGGATCTTATCCACTCATCATATGAGTTTTCTCTTTGACCTCTGTCAGACAAGGTTCAGAGTCATTTTTAGGTAAACCTTTCTGTCCATTGAGTGCTTACCCATCATGTTTGTGAATGCCAAGATACCATGAGAGAGTTCCCATTTTCTGGTGAAGCCCCTCCCACATCGGTCTATGATGCCCCTATCATCTTATGAAACGCTTAGACAAGCTCAACAGCAAATGGATAGCCCATTTTCTGGTGTGTTTCCTCATTACTAAATGGCCCATCCTTATGCTAATGATGGAAGGCCTTTAGATAGTTCATCATATGAATCTCCCTATCACGTGCACTCATATTGCTGGAGGGAACAGTTAATTACGCCCTAGTTTGATTTAGGTCAAACCAAAGTGGCTCCCACTGACTTTCATAAAGTCAGATTTCGGTGGGCTTTAAATCGGCTAGGGTTCCGCACGTAACCTCTTGATGAGGTGTGGGGCCCACCACTGAGGGAGGTCATCCAATGACCAGAAGGGGCACCATGGCAATGATGTGCATTCAGCCATGGTGTGCGCAAGAGCCACTGTCGAATGAGCATGGGGCAAGCACTTATGGCCCATGCACCCAGCACATCACATATCCAAACATCTCATGCAGTGATAAATTGATCCAATCAATTAATTATCTATAAGGCCCATTGGAAGCCCGTTGAAAATCCATAATATTAACCATTAATATTATCTAGGTATATGGGCTGAATTAGGGTTACCCAATTCGGCCCATATAGCTTTATCATTTGAAATGGGCTTTTAGTAGTTTTAACTATTTAAAACTAGGCCTTTACAGGTTGGGCCAAATTAACCATTTAATTAAATATCAATCCTCAGGCCCATTAGTGGGAAAAATTAGGGCTGACTTTCAGCCTTGATTAAACCCTAGATTTGGTCCAAACAATTTAAACCAATCTTGGTTCAAATGGGTCTATGGTTTGATTTTTAATTAAATCCTTAATTCAAGAAAATAATCTAAAATTAAATAACTGATAAAAGAAAATCAAGAATCAGTTAATCAGGGTTGTTCGCACACTCCATCCTGCAAAACAGAGGTTAGATCACAGATTGCAGTTTCACAAACTGCAAATCGCAGATAGCGAATGTCCCATCTACGAAATCTCCTTCTCTGCACCGCCATCTTCGATCCAAAATTAAAATTAAATAGAAATCCTATTTCTATTAATAATTATATCAGATCAAATGCCTATACATTGAGTCTAAAAAAAAAATTATTTACAAACCAAATGTAATAAATAAATTCAAGAAACTGCAAATCTTGCAGTTCTCCCTACGCAAATCAAGAATTCGATCTCCTCTTGTACGATCAACCCATAAATCAAGAAAATCATATAGAACTATTCTAAATAATAATCAGGTTTATATAAAATTAATTTTAGATTATTTGCCCATCAGTTTTGAGAACAAATTTCCCAAAACCCATATCTGCGCAAATTGGGTAGAACGCCTTCTCCCTATTTGCGCAGGTTCAGATCTGAAACAGAGTGGTTCAAAATTTGAACCATGGCTCTGATACCACTGAAGGGATAGGAAATCCATCACATGGATGCCCAAAGATTGCGGAATAAGGGGGCGAATTTCAAAAATTTTTTTCTCCCTTAAACTAGGAATTGAATTCCCTATTTAGAAAATCATATTTTCAATGATGATTCTTGAACCATAAACTGAACTAGATCTGAACCAAAAGGAGTAGGGAGAGATAATACCTGATACAGAGAATTAGTATCTCCCAATGGAGTATTCATGCTCAAGGAAGGATCCAAAATCTACTCCCACTGAAGATGGCGCAGTGCAGGGTGGAGCAGAACCAACAGTGTTCTTCCAAAAGAACTTGATCCTTCTCAAAAATCACCTGGACGGCTTGTGAATACAACTCCCACCAATCTTTTCTCCAAAAGATTGGAATCAAGATCCAATCTTGATTTCTCCCAAGAAATGTAGATCGAACTGCTGTATGCGGCGGCTGGAGGAAGGAGGCGGCAAGAGAGTATTTGTAGGGTGTAGATTCTCTCTTCTTGTGATTTCAGCTCTGAAGACAAGAATGTGTATTGCTTGCTTGTGATGTCTAAAGGCTGCCGCCCCCTCTTGTTTTTATAGACTTAAAGGGATCAGCTCCTAATCCCATTAGGAGTTGCTAACCCAAATCATATTTGGATTAGAAGTCCCTTTAAGTGATAAGGGATAACCCTTATCTTATCTGCAGATTAGATCAGCCATCTCCTAATCTAATTAGGAGGTTTCCAGATCTAAATCTTATTTAGATCATGGACTCTCTAAGTGGATAGGGTGTGGGCCCAATCCTATCAGCTGATCCATCTCAAAATTCGCCCCTTAAGTGACTAATCAAATTAGCCCAGTTCGAAATGGGCTTAAGGCCCATTTAAGGTTAAGTATTCATTTAGCCTTCCAAACTGCTGCCCAGTTGGGCTTCCTTGTATGGCATGGAACCCAAACATTGATCTACACATCAGCCACATGAGTTCAGTCCAGCCTTTGTTACAAGGCCTGGCCGAATACACTGTTATGGATAGTGCACCCCCTGAAACCCATCTCATGAGCTCTATGGGCCCAACACTTACCCTAAGTGGTCCCTGGTTCAAGCCACCTTGTAACACTCAAGGACTGTGGGTAGATGCAAGATTAGCCCATCAGGTATTATCCTCAATGGTCTTACACTTAACCTCTCAGCCCATAATGATCATACACTGCCCGACAAGAGAGGACCTCTCCCTC
This sequence comes from Nelumbo lutea, assembly GCF_056320005.1. Lineage (NCBI taxonomy): Eukaryota > Viridiplantae > Streptophyta > Magnoliopsida > Proteales > Nelumbonaceae > Nelumbo > Nelumbo lutea. Next base: position 141,638,758 of record NC_142684.1, on the reverse strand, counting down.
GGCTGCAAGGAACAGTGTTGCACTCTCTGCTTATATGGATTCCGGGAATTAAAACCTTTTGCAAATCATTTTGAAACCATAATTTATATACTTTTATATCTCATATAAAATATATTTTGCAAGACAAATCTCAACGATTGAAATCGGTTGCCGACAATCTTGGTTTCTATCAGTGAGAGTGCATCCCCGATCATTACCTTTGTCCGACAAAGGGGTTGATCCTGTCACTATGATCACCCCCTCAGATAAATTCTCAGACTGTCCCAACATACCCAGGTTTTGACCCCCGTTAAGGATCTCACTGATTGGTACACCAAAGACGGCCTAATCCGACACCTAGTGCAGTATCATAATCGAGTCTAAGGGTTTGGTGTAACTTTCCAGTTTTTCTCATCAATCTCCAAGGTCCAGGGCAATACTAGAAATCTGGTCCTATTCGAAGATTCAATTAATCCTACATTGTATGTGCCTAGGGTCTCACCCCGGTAGCTGAGACAAGCCACCCCAACCGACTTAGTGGTACCATAGTGTCAGCCTTGTCAGGATATGTCTCCCCAGACCGACCCACTGGCTGTGAACATTCTAAACTAACACGAGTCTCATTAAGTGTCCAGTTTAAGGGTATTACACAGAAACATACCAAGGGAACATGAATCAAATATGCACTTTTATTCATTTACAATAAACTCATAAAGTACATCATTTTGATTGAAGCTAAGGGCATACAAAATTGTCTAACAATTGGGCAAGCCCATGGGCTGCTCTATTACAGGATCAAGGGGTGTGATACCAAGCACAGGATGAGAAGGATTTTGATATGGTTTTACAATCCAAGGCAACTAGCAGCTAATTCCAATGGGGTTCTAGATCCGAAGAGAGAACTTGAATAGCAAATTTAGTATCACTTTCTATGATAATCAAGTCCAAGATGAAAGACTTTGCTAGGCAATGACCCTCTAGAATTGCTTTAAATTCAGATTCAATGGGAGAAGAACTCTTCACTAACAAGGCTTTGGCAACCAAGAGTGATCCAAATTCATCTCGAGCAATGACACCGACTACAGCTTTTGATGGAAACCATGCTCCATTAGTCTTGATTTCAATATGCAAATGAAGATGTTTGGTCCAAACTAATGAGGTTCTTTGAAGAGAATAAGGAGAAGCAAATCCTAAGTTTTCTGATTGGATCAACAAAGATCTTGCACGCATTTTCACCAAGTCTCCAAGGTGGGCAATATAGGGAATGAGAACGGCTGAATGAGTGAATGGCTTCCCATTAATATAGGTTTGACATCTAGCCTTCCAAATATACCACATAAGAACAATGCCTCTAGTAAATAGGGAGAGATCGGACTCCTCTTTAAAAATGTTATCAATTTTCCTCCATTCCTCTAACCAGAAAAGAAAACCTTGATCATTGCAAATGTTGACTCGCAAACCCATGGATGAGGCAAGCCAAATTGGTTGAAACACTGGGCAATGGAAAAATAAGTGGTCCAAAGTTTCTTGACCTTCATGGCAAAGTCTGTAGGTAGGATCAATGTGATTCAATCTCTTGGCAAGGTCAGTAGACACAGGAAGGGCTCTTTTGCAACAGCGCCAAACAAAGGTTTTTATTCTGGGTATGATGAATTTTATCTTCCAAAAGATTTCCAGCTCAGTCCTAGACAAACCCACATAGAGTGTGAAGATTCTGGAGAATTGGAAATAAGTTTGTAGCCCGAATTACAGGTGTAGTTACAATGGGGAGTTAAAGTCCAACCAGGGTATCCCCATGGGAATGAGAAATAGAAGGGATAAAACCATTTCTCAAAACCATATTAACAGTCTCCTCATTGAAACCCTGTGTATGCACAACATTACTCCAATTATGAGAGTGCTGATCTATAAGAGTAGCCACCATGTTTATGGGTTGTTTCCAAGTTGCATGTTTGTCAATAAGACCATTTGGCAGCCAAGGATCATCAAAAATGTTAACACTCTGCCTGCTACAGATAATCCACTTACACCCTTTAAGTCATTTTTGCAATCAAGAATAGCAGTCCAAAGAAGTGAATCACCTGATTTTTTCTTCTAACGTCAAAAAGAACCATTTAGAAGATATTTTTCATGGAGAACCTGGGCCCACAAAGAATTATTTTCCTTTAAGAAATGTCAAGCAATCTTCATTATGAGTTCTTTGTTAACCAAGCCAAAATGTCTAAAGCCTAGACCACCTTTCTCACTGGGAAGTAAAAAAGAATTCCAAGCCTTGAGGTAAAGAGGTTTTTTACCATGAGACACACCCCACTAAAAGTCTCTACAGATGGCAGTTAAACCCTTACAAATGGTTGAGGGCAAAGAGTAAGATAGCATGTGGTAAATAGGCATTGAGGTAAGGGTAGATTTAATGAGAGTAGATCTTCCTGCATGAGAGAGAACCACCATCTTCCAGCCTTTGAGTTTAGCTTTATCTTTGTCCAACAAAAACTACCAAGAAGAGAATTTTCTTCTAATTCCGATGAGTGGACCACCAAGGTAGGTATCTTCCTTTTTCATATCAACAACACCCAACAAATTCTTAATTGAGTTTTGTGTAGATAAAGGGGTATTTTTGCTGAAAAAAATAGATGATTTCTCAAGGTTAATCACTTGACCTATCCAATCATAGATATTTTTTTGTTAAATGGCATTCAAGTGTTGAATTTCTTCAATTTCAGCTCTTCCCACTAATAATAAATCATCAGCGAACATTAAGTGGTTGATTTTCACATTTGACCTGCCAAATCTAAAGCCTTTTAACGTGCCAGTCTCCAAGGCATTAGATAACATCTAAGAAAGAACTTCCAAATATATGATGAAAAGATAGGGTGAAAGTGGACAACCTTATCTTAAGCCCCTTTCAGGAGAGAAACCATAGCTTGGCTTTCCTTTAATCAAGATTTTCATAGAGTTAGAGGCAATGCAAGCCTTAATTAATTTGCAAACAGATTCCGAAAAAACCCAATAGATTCAAACACTGAATGAGGAATGGCCACTCCACCCGATCGTAGGCCATTGACAGATCCACCTTCAATAGAAAGAAACCTTCTCGGCAATTGCTTCTATTCATCGAGTGAATAAGTTCACGAACTACCACAACGTTATCAATTATCTGTCTCCCAAGTAAGAAAACATTTTGAAATGGAGAGAGAATTATCTGCAGAAGAGGCTTAAGGCGGTTTGCAATCAATTTTGCCATAACTTTGTAAGTTATATTTGAAAATCCAATTAGTGCATAGTAAATAGGGATGAGTTGTTAATTGTGCATAGCACCACGAAAAAAAATACTAAGTACCTTAGTATTTGTACATAAATACCACTAGGGTGGGGCCCACCCCCTTATAAAGCAAGAAGCTGTTATGTGAGTGTTTTATTTCATTCCTTTATATACTTCTGCTTTTTAACGGTGGATGTTCAAGCTACCTCATTCAACACTCAACTTTTGAACAAATCAAGAGATGTGACTATATCATCCACCATGAGATATGGAAGTACACTGCACTCCACCACAGGACAGAGCAAAAATTTTTCGGTGAAGTACACTGCACTCCACCACAGAAATCTGAAATTATAACTCCCCATAGTTTATTAGTAGCCTCCCACCTATAAACTGCATTCTATCCATGGATTTGGCATCAACCTACAGTCAAGATTCTTACCACCTGTACGATTGAGCTAATAATTCTGATATGGACTGAATAGTCATTTTCCCTTTTTTTTTTGTCATGTGGAAGCGCTCACAAAATGGACACTTCAACATATAAATGAGCATCATATCAGCAAAAATAATAAAACTATATCTCCAATTTAAGAAATAAGAATATTTTAACAAATAAAATTAAGAAATCAGGCCCAATCCTATTCCTCATTTTTTGGTCAGTGCTAAATTTGACCTGAACCCAACATAACCCAGCTTGTTTTGAACCTTTTCAATTACAAGATGTAGCCACGAAGTGCAGACACCTTTTAACTGTAGGTTGGTATAGGAAGGGAAACAGGCTCTACACCAAATAAAATTATGTGAAGAAAAAATATAATAATAATTTTAGAGATGTATTGAAGTTTATGAGCTTTTCTTACGTCTGAAGTTTGAATATAGAGAATGTTGTAAAATTTGAATAGTGAGTTCTAAAAAATGATAATTGAATATTTTAAATTAAACCCATATATGCATTAAAAAGTTTCCTTGACTTGTTTACCCAAACAATTGAACCAGTGATTCATTTGAACGTGATAACGGATTTTGCACCAAATTTTTAGTTTATTGAACAATTGAAACATTGATCCGAAAACAAGTAGTCAAAATGATTTTGATTTGAGTTGTTTTTTAAATTATTATTATTATTATTAGGAATAAATGGACTACGATCCACCTCAAAAATCTGAAATTGCAGCCCCTCCTACTCTACTATTATTATTACAACATATGTAAAAGGAGAAGAAATCAGTTGGATATCTTTGAAAAACAAAATATCAAATCATTCTTGGTTAAAATAAGATTGAGCCAAAAATCGGTAATCTGACAGATAGACACAAGATTTGTGTGTTATAACTTGATGGAACCTTATTGTAAAAAAGAAAGTAAAGAAAATAAAGGAAGAAAACTTATTCGACTTATATGTTATAATGGATCTTTGTTGGATGTTCAAACTAATCTATTTATAGTAAAAGGAGAATATACAACAACAAGGTCGATATGTCCGAGTGGTTAAGGAGACAGATTTGAAATCTGTTGGGCTTCGCCCGCGCAGGTTCGAACCCTGCTGTCGACGTTAATGTTTTACATAGTTGCATATATTATTGGTTTCTGTAATTTGTTCCAAACAATCAATGACACACCACAGCGCACCACCTAAACAAGATATTAGAACGAGACATGAATGAATTCCAAGCCCTTCCTCCAAATATGTTGACTTGATTGATTGCGTTACTCTTTATTTCGTCCTGTTCCGCCTTTTCTACTCAAATCAGTAATCAACCTCATCTTAGAAACAAGGCAACTACACCGATTTTGAATTTTTTATTTTACCCACCATTATTCAACATTTTAAACCTAAAGCTTTTAGTTTGGAAGGTTCATGATTCAATGAATTTGATCCCTATTATATTGACTATATAACACCAGTACAGATGAGGGATTAAATTGTAAAACCATGGGTATTGCTTCCCTTTTTCGAGGGGATCATGGTTTTTCTACTTTGATTCGCTTCTGTATATATAAAAAAAAGAAAATTTTTCAATTAGTACCTTGTATTTTGGGCCTAGTGCCACTTTGGTCCTTAAATTTTAAAATGCAACAATTCAACTTTCAAAATATGACAATCCAGTACCTGTTAATTAACTGTTAGTCAGTCGTTAAATAGCATTTGAAAAAGATACAAATGCCCTTGGAGCATCATATAATTTTCTTTATCAACCATCCAAGCATTAATAAAAAATTAATAGTCTCAAATCCGTGTCTCTTCTATTCAAGAAAGTTGGGGTCACGAGAATACCCACTCAAACGTGATTCCAACTTTCTTGAATGGAAAAGGCAAAGATTTGGGACTATTCATTTTTTGTCAATGTTTAGATGGTTGATAAAGAAAATTAAATAACACTTGAAGGGCATTTGTCTTTTTCAAATACCACTTAACGACTGGTTAACGACAAGTATTAAATTGTCACGTTTTAAAAGTGTGGGTACTGAATTGTCGCATTTTAAAGTTGAAGATTAAATGCATCATATGTCTAGTTACTTTCATTCATTCACATTTTATAAAATAAACTTAATAAATATGTCACATGGCACGGTAGGTTTTGCTATTATCATATTTTCTTGTCTAAATGTATCAATTTAACAAATAAGCTAGCACATTTATTTTCAAATTACAATTTAACGGTCTAGCAATCAATTCTTAGTTAATTACTAGCGGGGACCCCTGTGATGCACGAGATTTGTTAAGCAAAAGGTAAATAGTAGAAACACATAAAATTATACAATTATCTTATGTTTTCAATTTTTTAAATAATTAATAATTATTTATATTTTGGGTTCAACTATGATATGGAAAAGATATAATATCTAATTTTTTTCGACCAATCAATTAGTATCATAAACGTGGTAGCCAACCAGGTGTTATTTATCAAAATTCATGGGTGGATTTTGATTGGTCAAAACTCTTCAGGTACCATATATTTCCTACATCATGGATTTTCCCTTATATTTTATATATTACTTTTAATAATTTTTTTACAATACAAAAACAACAATAATTAATTTCAGCTAGGGTTGTTCATCAAACTAATGAAATAGACTAACCAGACCACCTCGGGTCAAGTTGGTCGGTTTCTAGTATTTTTCGATTGACTTTGATTAAATAATTTCCAAACCTGACCAAGTTGGATCAATTTCACTTTGGCCATTTGTAAATCGACCAAAATTGAATGGTCTGACCATAAATATATTAATATTTTGTATTTTTAATATATTTTTTTAATACAAGAAAGTGGAAAGTTCCCATATTTCATGAGTGGTTATGCCCAAGAGGTTTGGCTAAGCTTCCTATTTAGCTCAGTAACTTTGTTTCTTTTCCACTATTAACAAAGATGGTGTTTGGTATTGACATAGCTTTTGGGAGAAATAGTGCCAGTTCAGCAACGCGTTTAATGAAAAACGGCTCTCTTGAAAATTGTATGAACCATTTATCAAATGAAAAACATTAATAAATTGGTTTTCCTTTATCTTTGGGATTGTTTAATACCAATGGCATTTATAAAATAAATGTTTCATACAATTTTGTTTTGAGAAATGAGACAAAATCTACTTTAAACGTTTTATAGAATTTTTTTAAACCCCAGTGCCATTCGGCACCACTAGATGCCATGTAAGTCAAAGAACAAAAAAATAATTTATTAACAACTTTCCCTCAAATTTCTAATTCTGTCTTATTTACCTTTTTTTTTTTTTTTATTTCATGCCATGCGCTATTAATAACTTTCCCTTTACCTTTTTTTCTAAATATTGACTATAGAATTCGATTCCATATCAACACTGAAAATCAACTAACAAACGAACGAGGTAGCCCTCGATTAATTAATTCTGCCTTATCTACTTTCAAATCAAACACAGGTTAAACAAACCAATGCCTTATTTACTTTCAATTCAAACACAGGTTAAACAAACCAACTAAGACACGAACGAGCCCCTCGATTGATTAGTTCTGTCTTATTTACTTTCAAATCAAACACAGGTTAATTGGTTTGGATGACAAAATGGGTTCCACTTGAATGTGATTGATGTGGATTCCAAATATTTGCGACCACACATGGATGTCGTTTTTAGTGGCTAAATATGGCCATCTAAATAAATACATGTCCATTCACAGATCACAGCTATTTATAAGTATTATCCAGATTTCTTTTGTGAGAAAATATATTATCCATAACTGGATATAGCTAGATACCTCTATTTGTCCGATCAAAGTTATTTTTAAAGAGAGGTTACCATCTGACATCTGTCCAAGCTGCCATTACATTAGAGAATCCTGATCCTGACAGCAGTCTTACCGGATACATCGTGCAAGGCTGAACGAGTTCAAATCAACTCTCCACTATGTCCTACAACACATCCCTGCCTTATATTGTGAATATCTCTCAATCATGACATCATCATTTCTGATATCATCATTGAAAAATGTTCTTAATACAGGCGAGTAGAGTATGTAGAGTCAATTTTGTAGGGGGGCTGATTTGATCTCAGGCTGAAGAATGTAGAGAAGCTCTTCCTCTACAAAAGTCATTACAAAAATGTAGCTACAAGTCTACAAGACTACAGCCCAGACCGTAAACCCTGATTGATTGGGCAATGGGCCTAAAAACATTGTGCTTGGTTTTGCTAAACGAGTGGATCAGGCTACATGAATTTAGCCTTTTAAACTATAACAGAGAACATACAATTATTAGGGCCATACCCCGGCCACACGTAAGCGATTAAGCGCAAGACATATGCCTAATTTTCTTTTGGGTCCCATATGGGCTATGGCTTATACAAGTGAAGTGAGACTGAGAGTAGCACATCCCCCACAAACGGGGGGCTATGGCTTATACAAGTGAAGTGAGACTGAGAGTAGCACATCCCAACTTCCAATTGCATCTACAGGATGGCGAACGCTTTTTCTCTCTCTCTATATATGCTATTTATTATTTAACAAATACATCACACGCGTCTTCTGAACGAAGTGGTCAAAACAAGAAGATAGCAAAGGAAGGAAAAACTTTAGCTGTTGGGAGCCAAAAGCCTATAAACTGTCCCAACAGCCTATTCTGTTGGGCCCAATAGCCAAAGTTAACCTTTCAGTGTTACCTATTCACAAACAACTTGACCAAGTCTAAACTTCAACAGTGAAGTCTGAAACAAAACTTTCCAACCCAAATAGCCTCATTCACATCACATAGAAACAAAGAAACTTGGCTTGTTACTGTGGCAAATCCAAGATGTGAAGACCTCCCTCCCGTCATACACACCGACCGAGTCACTTTGGAAGACTTCCCATTTTGACCGCAGTGTAAAGTGGCTGTTTGTCAAGTCTCAAGTCTCAGTTTTTTTCAATTTGATAGACAAAACATTATATATCTTAGTCTGACAAATGAAAACCTTAAAACAAATTTTACTTCAAAGGAAAAAAAGAAAAACAAGGAAATCGTGCAGATTAGGATATACTGTAAAAAAAAAACATTTAAAAATGGAAAGTTATCAGGCAAAGATAATTTTATTGGAAGAGTTGTCAAGTTAGACCATTCTTGTACGATTTATGAGAAAAATCTGGACAAAATTCATATGCTCTGGGAGTGGGTTGGCTGGGTTGAAAATTTTCTAACTGTATCGAGTTGGAATTTGCTCTTGGCTCCATTTAAAATTCAACGAATGTTCAACCAAATCCAACCTAAATTGAACCCCCACTGCCAATCATGTCCAAACCTATTATGACAAATCCCTCCTAGTCCTAGATTGGTACGTAGAATGATCATGACAACCAAGAACATGTAACCAACACCTCACCTCCCTATTTTGGTGGTTTTCTTGATCTCCAATAGAAATGCATCTTCGAGTTCGAGGTGTAATGTAAGTACAGACCGTCTCCAAGGTACATTTCTATTGGGACCCAACAATGAATCCAAGTAAAATATAGGTAACCAGCAGCAGAGGTTACAAGGATTTTTAAATAGTTCCCAATGAATTCATGCTTCACGATTGGGACCTTATATGATCAGGCCATTTAAATGCTTACAGATTTCAAAAACAGCATCATAAAAGGGAATAGGTCATGTTCATGAATCAGCAGATCCCTCAAGATTGATAAACCATCTATATAGTTCTATACACTATATAATGTAGATACTTGCCGTGGTTTTCATGCATGCAGGTCAAAAAGGCTAAATCAGGATGTTTTACTAGCTTCATATGATATAAGATTGATATTTAATTACCGCAGTTTTCCAAATATTTAAATATGTAGATCTAACCAATGAGTTAAGACATTTAAAAAGGTCATTACCATTATCATCATCATCTAAGCTTTCTCTCAATTATATAAGGTTCGCTATGTTTATCCTATTTTGTCATTTCATTATGTTTAGTGTCATATTCATCATTAAATTATGGGTGCTTAAAACATTTTTTATTACTCAAGCATTTTTTTTTTTACGTTTACACCTAGTGTATCTTCTAGCCCCTCTCACTCTTAACAAATCACTTTTCTAACAGGTGTGTGGTATATGGTCTTTTATACATGTGCCCAAACCATCTCAATCTACATATACTTTCTCTAATTTTATCACCTATTGGGGTCATTCATCCATTTGAACATTCACATTTTTCCACCCATATTTTGGATATATTGTTTGTTAAATTCCCAAGAAGACCATGTTCCATAATTGGCCTTACAACTATTTTATAAATTTTTCCGTTTAGACAAAGTGATATTTACCTACCATATAAGACTCCAAATACACCCCTCTTATATTTTATACATTATTAAAAATTCTAGGGGTAACATCCTCCTCAATCAACCCTCTTGGTCTCTTGGTCTAACATACTAATGGTGGCTCAATTGATAAGTTTTCTATTTTAATCCTACTTTTTTTAAATATTTTATTTTTAATGTAATTGTCTATAAACCTATTTTTGCATTATTTCACCCTTCCCTACTTTCTCAATTAATGCTATATCATCAGCAAATATCAGGCATCATGACCTCCTCGATCTTGAATATGTCTAGTCAATTAATCTATAACTACTATTGCCAATAAATAAGGATTTGTTGCTGAACCTTGGTTAAACCAGCCCCATTGTAACTTTTAAATATAATCTCTCCCCAAAACATTGAATTTTTTCACCCTTGTACATATTCTACTTTAGGCCCACATACATATTTGAGACCTCATTCTTTTTCAAAACCGACCATATTACCTCTCTAGGAACTCTAGCCATCATATACTTTCTATGGATCAATGAAAACCATATAGATGTCTTTCTTCTTCTCTTTAAACTTTTTTTTTTCAATCATCTTAATAAAGTAATGGCTTCCATGATTTATCTTTAGAATAAATTTGTTAGGATTTAAACTCTGAATTACCGATTAATTAGTATGGCAAACAAGAAAGTAATTGAGAAATATGTGAATTATAAAGCAAATAATAAGAGCAAAAGAAAGGTAAACATGGCACCAGATTTACGTGGTCCAGTCAAAGAGACCTACATCCACGGGAGAAGAAAGAAAACTTGTTTATTCATATCATTGATGAGAAAACTACAAACTGACCACCTTACTAGTGCCGAAATGCCTTTAAAAAAAGCCTTGAAGCACTCAAAAGCATAGATGACTGCTTTGATCTGGTGTGAAAGAACCCTTAATGGCAGCAATGAAGAAAGAAAAAACCGACCCCAGAATAGGAGCAGATCTTGCTGGAAGATGGCGATGGAGTTCTCCCAATCTCTTCAGCTTTCTAATGCTCTCTCTCCATGCACCTACTATCCCCAGGAGGCACCTTTTTTATAGAAGAAAATAGGGAAAATGGTCCCTAAAATTCTGGCGAAAAAAATGGAGGGGCAGAAGTGGAGGAGTCAAAATAAATGCAACAGTTTTGGTGGAGTAATTGTAACTATTGAGTCACAGCAGTCATACCAAGAGACAATAATTATTGTGGCTGTTGAATTCCTTAGCCACACCAAACGTCAACAATCTCCACCCTGGCGAGAATTCAAACAACAAATCTTCCTCTCCAAATGCCCTAAGGGCATCAAGCATCAAATGAGACAAGACCCACCAAGTTGATGCAAGCATCAAACTTGGATGATGGTAATGGCTTTGCCAACATATCTATAGGATTCTTAGCGGAAGCTATTTTGTTGACCAAAACACGACCATCCTCAACAATATCTCGAACAAAGTGATAACACACATCAATGTGCTTGGTCCTCTAATGAAACATCTGGTCATGAGTCAGATGTATGGCACTTTGGCTATCACAATAGATCACTGTAGCCTCTTGACTATCTGTGAGTTCACCAACCAGATTTCGCAACCATAAAGCTTCCTTAGCGGCATCAGCCACCGCCATATACTCAGCTTCAGTCGTAGAGAAAGCAACTGTTGATTGAAGTGAAGCTTTCCAGCTAACAGAGGTACTACACAAAGTGAAACAATAGCCAGTGAGAGATCTCCTCCGATCAAGATCTCCAGCATAATCAGAATCGCAATAACCGACAAGCTTCTCTGTGGATCTTCCAAACTTAAGGCAGAAATTAGATGTACCTCTTAAATACCTAAGTATCCACTTCACTGTTTCCCAATGAGCCTTCCCTGGACATGACATATAATGGCTCACAACACTAACTGCCTGAGCAATATCTGGACACGAGCATACCATAGCATACATGATGCTACCAACAACACTAGAATAAGGCACATGAGCTATATATACCTTCTCCTCATTAGACTTCGGTGACGGCTTCACCGACAATTTGAAGTGAGCTGCTAGAGGACTGGAGACAGGTTTGGCATCTGACATGCCAAAATGATCAAGAACTTTCTTAATATAGTTCTGCTGACTGAGAAATAATTTTTCGTTCTCACGATCACGAATAATCTCCATACCTAGAATTTTCTTCGCTGGAACCAGATTCTTCATCTCGAACTCACTGTTTAAGAGAGACTTCAACTTCACAATTTCAAACTTATTCTTAGAAACAATGAGCATGTCATCAACATATAATAACAAATAAATGAAGGAATCATCAGAGAGCTTCCTGAAATAAACACAACTGTTAAAGGCACTCCTGGAATAACCATTAAAAGTCATAAAAGCATCAAAGCACTTATACCACTGCCTTGGAGACTGCTTAAGGCCATACAGAGGCTTCTTCAACAAGCAAATGTGGTCTTCCTTTCCTTCTACAACAAAACCATCTAGTTGTTTCATATAAATCTTCTCTTTCAAATCACCATGCAAGAATGTTGTTTTAATATCTAACTGCTCTAATTCCATGTCATGCATAGCTACCAAAGCAAGCAAGGTACAGATAGAAGAATGTTTAACAACAGGGGAGAAGACTTCGGTATAGTCAATACCTGCAACTTGACTGAAACCCTATGCCACTAACCTTGCTTTGTGTCGAGTATCCTTAACACCAAGAATACCCTCCTTAGTCTTGTAGATCCACTTGCACCCAACAATTTTCTTCTTTGGTGGTGGCGATACAAGTTCCCATGTGCCATTTTTTTCGAGAGATGCAATCTCCTCTTCCATGGAAACTAACCACTTACCACTATATGGACTGGATATGGCTTCATCGTAAGTGGTTGGATCGGTAGTGCCTTCTACCTCACAAGCGACGGTCAATGCATAAGACATGCAATCATCAAATCTCCTTAGTGGCCTTATCTGTTACCTCGGTCTATCTTTGGCAATAGTGTGCGACTCCTGACTGGGCTGGACATCACTCGATGTGACCGGCTCATCTGAAATAGACTGAGAAGGCTGTGAAGATGAACTGGCCTCCACCTCCACCTGCATCTGGGCATCCTGTGATGTACCAGAATCCTCCTTCCTTGGAGAAAACAAATGTGATTCATCAAATATAACATCACGACTAATAATACTTTTCTTGCTTGAAGGGCAATACAACTTGTAACCCTTTACACCGGAGCCATAGCCTACAAAGATACATTTCTTGGCTCTAGGTTCTAACTTTCCATCGTTAACATGAGTATAAGCAGGACAACCAAAAATTCTTAAAGATGAATAGTCAGCAAGAGTTCCTGACCAAATCTCAAATGGAATCTTAGCCTCGAGAGCTGAATGTGGAGATCGGTTCACCAAATAGGCTGTCGTGGAAACTGCCCAGATGGTCCCTTTACCGACAACCTTGCAAACTACATTGTTGCCCATCAAAACAACTCCACCATCAAAATTCTCATATGTGGAGAATGCACTTTTGTCGGGAGACGTGTGGTAAGAACATCCTGAGTCCATAATCCATTATGAACCCTTCCTTGCAATTGCATCTGCAATTAGCAAAAGATCATTCTCTGACTCATCTGCCGCAACACTTGCTTCAGCTTGAGGATCTTTCTTTATGTCACCACTTGCCTAATGTTTCTACTTATTTTGCAGCTTGAAACATTCATCCTTAACATGACCTTTCTTTTTGCAGTAGTTTTAAGTCAAATTATGATGCTTTGACTTAGACCGACCCTTTGACTTACTACTACCACTTCTTTCAGATGGCCTGCCATGAACAATGAGACCCTTAGTTGTAGAGTTGCTTGAGTTATTTGTCAATTGATTATCAATCAGTTCACGTTGTAACAATGCATTCTTTACATCTTCAACTATAATCTCTAAAATGCTTATATGATGCGGGTAAAGAACATAAAAGAGTGATAGCCAAATCTTCATCATCAATTACAACATCAATATTTTGTAGATCCATGACAATCGAGAAAAACTCATCAAGATGGGTTTTAATCGAGTTACCTTCCCGAAGACGAAGGTCTTTAAGTATGCTTTTCAACAGAAGCCGATTGGTAACACTCTTTGTCATATAGAGTGACTCCAACTTGAACCACAATTATGCTATAGAGGTTTCTTTAGCAACTTCACGAAGAACCTCTTTCGATAAGCACAAATGAATAGCCGATACGGATTTCATATCAATCTCCTCCCACTTTTCATCAGTCATGGATTCAGGCTTATTCTTTTATCCTACCAAGGCTTTCTCCAAGCTGTTCTGAATAAGAATCATTCTCATCTTGAGCTTCCATAGGCCAAAATTCACAAATCGATCAAATTTCTCAATGTCAAACTTCATTGATGCCATTAGTAACAAAATTAATCGGTAAATAATCCCAAAAACAATGCTCTGATACCAATTTGTTAGGACTTAAACTCTGAATTACCGATTAATTAGTATGGAAAATAAGAAAATAATTGAGAAATATTTGAATTATAAAGCAAATAATAAGAGCAAAAGAAAGGTAAAGATGGCACCAGATTTACGTGGTTCAGTCAAAGAGACCTACATCCACGAGAGAAAAAAGAAAACTTCTTTATTCATGTCCTTGATGAGAAAACTACAAACTGACCACCTTACTAGTGTTGAAATGCCTTTAAAAAAGCCTTGAAGCACTCAAAAACATAGATGACTGCTTTGATCTGGTGTGAAAGAACCCTTAATGGCAGCAATGAAGAAAGAAAAAACCGACCCCAAACAGAATAGGAGCAGATCTTACTAGAAGATGGTGATGGAGTTCTCCCAATCTCTTCAGCTTTCTAATGCTCTCTCTCCATGCACCTACTACCCCCAGGAGGCACCTTTTTTATAGAAGAAAATAGGGAAAATGGTCTCTAAAATTCTGGCAAAAAAAATGGAGGGCAGAAGTGGAGGAGTCAAAATAAATGTAGCAGTTTTGGTGGAGTAATTGTAATTGTTGAGTCACAGCAGTCATACCAAAAGACAATAGTTATTGTGGCTATTGAATTCCTTAGCCACACCAAATGTCAACAATCCATGGTTTATCTTTAGAGTAAATACAAACTGGTTTTCTAAAGGCATTTAAAAGGTAAAGTAAAAAAGTCAAAAACAATATCTCTTTCATGTTTTAGCTTTTACCCTTTTTCCTTTACTTGCACACATACATGGCATATGCCCTTATACGAGTAAATGTAATTTTGCATGATAGCATTTGGGATCCAACAGGCATCTTACCCTTCATTCTATGTGTTGGAATGGGGTTGTATTCAAATTTGATCCAATAAATTAAATGTTATGAATTAGGATCCATATGGTTCATGGGAATAGGGGTTTGGAATCAAAATCAGAATAGTCCAGCGGTTTGGTTGGGCGAAATGGGATTCTAATTCCCATTCTTGGTGGAATGACATTCTCCCATTTGAGAATCTCATTCTAAACAGCCAAAAAAAAAGATAAGCAACTTAAAACTCCCCAAACCCTATTTTTCTTTACTTGATACCAAGAACCAAAGTTTTAATACGATACGCTCCATATCAAGTGTATTGTATCGTATCTTTTGATTCCTAATACACCTGTTTATAGGTGTTTTGGGGAAACGATTTTTTAAAACAATATATATAATTATATTTAAAATTGAAATTTAAAACCAAAAAATATAAAAAAAAAATGGAAGGTATCGTTGAAAGTATCGATACACAGAGGTGTATTGGTACTTTGAACCATGCCTAATACCAACCCTCCTTGGGATTCATACATATCTTCGAAAGAATGGTAGGATCCATCTAATGGACGCCATAAAGGTTGTGGAATGGGTGGGCGAATTTCAAAAGTTTCCTACCTTCTCTCAACTGGGAATCATATTCCCTAAATTTAGAATACAATATTCAAGGATCCTACTTGAACCATAATCAAACTAGATCTGTACCAAAAGATAAATGGGAGGAATATACCTGATCCGGAGAAGCAGTATCTCCCAAAGTTGGTGTTCACGCCCAAAGAATGCTCCAAGATCCGTTCCTGCTGAAGATGACACAGCTATGAATGGAACAGAACCAGCAGGGTGCGTCCTACACACTGGATCCTTCACAAGAATCCTCTGGAAGTATTAAACACTGAATCTTTTTCAGTCTTTCTTGCAAGACTGATGTCAAGAACAGATTTCTTTACTTTCTTTTCTGCAAAGATCTAATCTTGCAATGGCAGATGGTGGCGGCAGGAGGAGATCTCCAAAACGAAAAAGGCTGAACTGCTTTTCCTATTTTTCTGGAGAGTATGAATGAGATCCTCTCTCAATTCGCAGGAGATATCCTATACCTCTTCAAGGTGGTTCGAAATCTCCTCCTTTCTTCTTGATTAAGAAACCTCCTTTTTAGGAGTTATCCCAATCCAAATCAGTATTTGGATAGGGGATAATCTTAATCTTTTTTGCAGATAGAGTTAGCTTACTCCTGATCTTATCAGGAGGTTACCAGATTCAAATCTAATTTGATTTTGGTCTCTAAGAGTGGATAAGGCTAAAGGCCCAATCCTTTTACTAACTTCAATCTCAAATTCGCCCCATGGATGGGTGATCATATCAGCCCACCTTGAAATGGGCTTTTGGCCCATTAAGTGTTCAGTGTCTAATTACTTTTCAATCTGCTGCCCAGTTGGGCTTCTTTGTATGGCGTGGGACTCAAGCATTGATCTACACACCAACCACATGGGTTCGGCCTAGCCTCTAAAACAAGGCCCAGCCGAATTCACTGAAAAACTCAATGAACCCCTTGAGTCCATCATATGGACCCTATGGGCCCAACACTTACATTAAGTGGTCCCTGGGCCAAGCCATCTTATAAAAACCCAGGGACTGTGGGCAGGTGCAAGATTAGCCCATCAGGTATTATCCTCAATGGTCTTACACTTAACCTCTCAGCCCTTAATGATCAAGCACTGCCCGACAAGAGAGGACCTCTCCCTCGGCTGCAAGGAACAGTGCCGCACTCTCCTCTCACATGGATTCCAGGAATTAAAACCATTTGCAAACAATTTGAAACCGTACACATATATATATAAATATATTAATTTTGCAAAACAAAATTCCAACGATTGAAATCAACTGTCGGCAGTTTGGTTTCCATCAGAGAGAGTGCATTCCCGATCATTACCCTTTGTCCGACAAAGTGGCTGATTCTGTCACTATGATCACCCACTCAGATGAATTCTCAAATTACCCCAACATACCCAGGTTTTGATCCCCGCTAAGGATCTCACTGAATGGCATATCAAAGGCAGCCTGATCCAACACCTAGTGAAATGTCATAATCGAGTCTAGGGGTCAGGTGTAACTTTCCAGTTTTGCCCATCTATCTCCAAGGTCCAGGGCAATACTAGAAATCTGGTCCGGTTCAAGGATTCAAGTAATCCCATACTGCATGTGCCTCGGGTCTTACCCTGATGGCTGAGACAGGCCATCCCAACACTTGGTGGCACACCAGTATCAGCCTTGGCAGGATAAATCTCCCCAGACTTATCCAACGACTGTGAACATTTAAAACTAACATGAGTCTCTATAAATGTCTAGTTTTAGGGTTTTACATAGAATTAAACCAAACAACATGAATCAAACATGCACTTTATTTATTTCCACTAAATAACAAAAGTACATCAAATCAGATTGAAGCTAAGGGCATACAAAACTGTCTAACAATCTTATGGAATCCAATTTCAATTCACATATAAGCCAAATAGGCAGGCAAAAAAATGATTCTGATTCTAGTTCTTGGGGATTTCACTACTCATTCTAATTCCAATTCTAACTACAAACCAAACAGACCCACATATTGTTGAATTCAATCCAATTATTTTGTGTTTCAAAAAGTAATGAAGTGAGTAAACTCGATGATCATTTTGACATTTTAGAATTAAAACAAGACAACCAATTCTTTAAATATACTTTAGTTTCATTTGATTTTCTAATATATTCTATTAATAAACTTCTGCTATTAATATTTTAATCAAACAGATCTGCAATGCATTTGCAATTTGACTTAATGGCCTTTGTATGCAAGCTTTAGCATTGTAAATATATAAGGCTATGGTTTCATCTAATAAGTAGAGGTGATCATGAGCAAGGCTGGGCCTAAGGAAGTCTACTGACATTGACCGAAAGAGAATCTTCTCATATGAGTGGTCAAATTAGGGTATTTTGTATTGAAATTTGGCAAAGTAGGGTTTTTGGATAGTCTGAATTCAACGATAGGGTCAAATTGTGTTAAGCAGGCCTGGATTGGGCAAATGTGGAAAGGGATTAATTCGGTCAAAGTAGATTTTTGAAACAGAATCTAGTGTGATAAAGGGATAAACAAAGGCAGTTTTGGGTGAAAACTTCACAAGGTAAGGTTTGTGGACAGTTTGAGGTGATTGATAGGGTTTGATCGGTCCAACTGAGCTTGGACCAAAGGGCAGTGGTTCGATCGGTTTGAGGCCTCGAAATATAATCTTGGTGCAACGAAGGGGCAAACAAAGGCATTTTTTGCTGAAATTTTACAAGTGGGTATTTTAGGCCATCTGGGGTCTTGTGAAAATGTCCAATTGGTATTGGAGGTTCAATATGGTAAGAATTTGGGTCAACTAGATGATTTGGAATAGAATCTTGGTTTGATGAAAGGGAAAATGGAGGAATCTAGAATTGAAACTTCATAAAAAGGTGTTTTGATGTATCCGGAGTGTGATGGTGTGATTTGATCAATTTAGAGGTGTTAAGATCAAGGGAATCTGGGTTTCGAGTGTTTAGGCTAATAAGAGGTGTTAAGATCAATTTATCGGTAGGTATTTTGAGAGGTCTTGATTTTAATTGTGGTGTTTGATCTGAGAGTAAAAGTGTAGATAGGGGTTGATCAGGTCCATCGGGTTGGTATCGGATGGATTTAATGATGGATTTCAGAGAGGTTTGATGGATCAAACACAAGAAAAATAGCATAGCAAAGCACGATAAGCCGATGTGTCCTAAGCCATGATGCAAATCCAAAAATCCATTGTATGCAAGGAAATCATCAAAAACTCATGATGTGCCACGATGCAAAGTTCAAAACATTTATAACAAGAAACAACATGTTAAGCTATGATGCAAATTGGGAAATCCATTGTCTGCCAAAAATTCAGTGAAATGTCACGATATTCCATGATGCAAAATTCAAAACTTTTATAACATGAAACCACACATTAAGTCGTAATGCAAAACACATTAAGCCGTGACCTG
Organism: Nelumbo lutea; assembly: GCF_056320005.1. Taxonomy (NCBI): domain Eukaryota; kingdom Viridiplantae; phylum Streptophyta; class Magnoliopsida; order Proteales; family Nelumbonaceae; genus Nelumbo; species Nelumbo lutea. The sequence continues at coordinate 141,619,481 of NC_142684.1, read as the reverse complement.
AAACGGAAAATCCATTGTATGCCGAGAAATCAACAAAATGTCATGATATGCAATGTTCAAAATTTTATGATGCGAAAAAGTACATTAAGGTGTGATACAAAATGGAAAATCTGTTGTATTCTAGGAATTAGCAAAATGTCATGATATGCCACGATGCAAGATTTAAAATATTTATGACCAGGAAATACATGTTAAGCCATGATGCAAAACAGAAAATCCACTATATAACGGAAAATCAGCAAAATGTCACGATATGCCAAGATACAGAATTCAAAACTTTTATAACAAGAAACAACATGTTAAGCCATGATGCAAAATGGAAAATCCACTATATGCCAAAAAATCAGCAAAATATCATGATACGCAATGATGCAAGTTACAACTCGAAATCATAAGTGATTGTTATGCTAAAATGCAAAACATACTTAACAAAGGAAGATGAAACTCTTCTGCTCTATAGATTGAAAAAAGAAATTTCTTTCTTAACTCTTTCAGTGCTTAGAGTTAATATGGCTTTTACGTGGCTTTGTTATTTTTCACGCCATCCCAATTATTCTCTACCGTACATTTTTTTTTTTTCTTTTTCTTTTTTTTTTCTTCTCTTTTTTTTCTTTTATTCAATTAATAACAAAAAATTATCAAACACCATTTGGACATGCTTAGCCTTCTGAGATCCAAAAAGTATGTTTGTACAATTGATCCAAATGACACGTCCCAAGAAATTATCTCGCGTCCAAGGAGCATTCTGATTCTTTCATAGATTTTTCTGAAATGCCAGAATGAGTGGAAACAAATATAGAGGGAAAAAAAAGCACAAATTGAAAGAGATAGGTAGTATGAAAGTAAGCTCCTTAGGCAAAGCGAAACGAGTCAAATTTGCTTAGGCCCACACTTCCAACTAAAATCTGGGTATTGAGGACCTTCTAGGAGCACTGATCATCCTGACCTCCAAAATGTTATTCTTGGGGTTGTTTCATGCACAAGTCGTTCTCTCTTTTTTTACCCTCTTTTGCCCCTAGTGCTTCGTGTGGAGGTTTTCACCGAGTCTGGATGTCGCCTAATTGTTGCGCCATGGAGACTTTCACTAGGTTTGATTTTCATTCAGGCTGTCAAAATTGGATTTTGCCATGACCTGATGCTTGTACTCAAGGCACCCTTTCGGGTTTTCACCTCGTCCTTTCAGGTGATGCCTCATTTTGTAATTTCTCTCCATTCTCTCTACTCTCGTCATCACCAAAGGGGTGGGGAATGCTTTCAATGTCCTTCAAATATATATGCCATATGTCCCTTTGATCATGGAGGACGGAATTGGGAAACAATATAGGTAACAAATTCTTCCTTTTTTTAGAGAAGGGAACATGATAGGATGGCAGATTGGCCTGATTAGACTTGGATTTTTCATCTTGCTTTTCTTCTTTGGTGCTCTCCTTTATTTCGCTTTACTTTCTTTACATCCTTTTCTTTTACCTTTCTCTCTTCCTTTTTTTAACTTGTGTAGTTGCCCCATTTTTCTCTTTTTGGACAACAGATCACATTTTTTCTATCTATATATTTCCAAGAAAAGGTAATTACAAGACATCTTGATTCTCTACTTCATCATTCTAATTAGGTTTTGCAACAGTCTTTCCTCATCGAAATGGGTTTAAATTAAGAAAATTTAAAGCAGTGAACACACCTAGAATGATTATGGAAAGGAAGAATTCCATGTGCATTGCTTAGTCTAACCGCCATTATCTTTAATGTGTATCAGCTTCTAACTTCAGTCATTTATCATGCCTCTTGGGTGCTAAAGGTTATGAAGAATGCGCCCCAAATTGTGTAGATGATCTGCTGAAAGTATGTGGTGTCGTTGTTTCAAACATGCTTCATTTTCTTCCTTGATAATTTGTGCGACGCGGGAGTTTCTTGGACAAATACTATTATGGGTGGACCAAGGGACATGAGAAATGGTGGGGAATGAGTCTAGGACGTGAGTTAGGGAAGCTTGCAGCTAATAGGGAGGCTTGGAGCTGAAGGGGGTTATTCTCTAGGCTAATGGGGATAGGGTTCTCTCCCTAAGCTAGACTATGTGTGTCTAGGTTAAGATGTGTGTATGGTTGACCTAGGGGGTTGGTCTTTTGGATGTGATAGAGGTTTTCTCAAGAGTTTAGATATGGGTTAGGGAAGCTTGGGGCTGCTTGGGGGGAGGGGGGAGTATTCTCTAGGTTAATGGGGGTAGAGTTCTCTCCCTTAACTAAATTGTGTGTGTTTAGAATGTGAGAAAGAGGGGTATTTAGAGATTTTTAATAAGGGTTCTAGAAGGGAATGGAGGGCTGAGATAGGATGTCTAGGAAGATCAGTGGTTAACGTTTAAAGGGTTTATGGAGGGAGATTGATTGAGGGAAGGGACTGTCATGATAGCTTTGAGAGAGATCCTCTCAATCAATCAAAACAATAAGTGGAAGATTTCACCAATTTACCAAAATTGGACATTCCAAGTTTGAGTGATTGGCTTGATTGGTTGGTAGTTCCTACCTGGTCAAATCTTGGATTTTAAGAATGCTCTAGAGGCTGAGAGGAAGGATATAGTCGTGGGATGCCCTAGGTTTGAAGTTGTTGTGAAGAGGATTCCAAATAGAGGACCTAGATCAAATCTTGTTTCGGGTCTCAAGATGGAGGGGTTACTAGTGTCAGAATTGGATGATCTTGGTACCATCGGAATTGGAATTTCGAGATCTATCCATATATAAGGTTGGATTTCATATTTCATATGGCATAGGGTTCAGGATAAAAACTATCACTATCGAAGGATCAGAATTGGTTTCGGTTTTGGGTCTTGAGATGAAGGGGTAAACGGTGTCAAATTTTGGTGATCTTGGTGTCATTGGATTTGGATTTTGGGGATTTATGTACCTATGGTTTTAGATGTCTAATTTGACCTGAGATAAGGTTCATGACCAAAATGACCCCAATTATATAATTAGAATCAGTTCCGATTTTGGGTCTTAGGATGAATGAGTAAACAGTGTCAAATTCGGGTGATCTTGGTGTCTTTGGATTTGGATTTTTGGAATCTATGTACCTATGGCCTCAGATTTTTTATTTGATGTGAAATGAGGTTCATGATCAAAATGACTCCTATCAGATGATCGGAATCGATTTCAGCTTCGGGTGTTAAGATGAAGGGGTAAATGATATTGGATTTGAGTGATCTTGGTGTCAATGGATTCAAATTTTTGGGCTCTACGTGTCTATGGTCTTGGATCCTTGAGGCCCAAACTTTTGTAAAATTTCAAAAATACCCCCAAGTCAGCTGAAAGGTCAACTAAAACATGCTTGAAGCTCAAAGTGGTACAGAAAGACTAAAGGGCATAAAAATGGAGTGTCTACATATTGCCCCTCTTTCTTGGAGGATGATAATCTAAACAACAAAACTTAAGGAGACAACCCATTTTTGCGTAGAAATGCAATGGAATAACTGTCCCGTTTCACAAGAATGCTGCTTCAAAAAACTTTTTCAGGACTAAAGTGTTGTTTGATTGAAGGAAGATGATTGGTTTTGATTGAAAATGATTCCCCTGGAATCTCCTATGGTATGCTCTCATAGTTGTATAGCACTCGTTTGGTTGTTGACAAAAGGATTGTCGTACGCAGGCCAATCCCCAGATCTTCCTGAAGGGGTTTTTGAAATGAAATCTCTCACCCACAACCTTTGTGTGGTTGTCTAGGACTACAGTCATCCCTACAACATAGGAATTGTAGAATCTCTTGTTGGCCAATTCCCTAAGATTTTTCAAGATACATGATTTGATGAATAAATGATGAAAAAGGAAAAATGGCATTTGTCAATGAAAAAACCTTTTTTGCAGAAAACTGCTAAATGTGGGAAAGTCATTTCGACTTATTTCCTTGTTAAGCACAACTAAAAGACATCCAACAGATTCTTACACCTAAATAATGCATGTTTAACAGGGGTAAGTCAATATGCATGCCTCTTTGGGCATTTGGCTTTAAAATCCAAAATATGCTTTGATGTTGGGAATTGGGTCAGTCACCTAATATGAGGATTAGGGGCATATAGGACTCAGAGCTCCCGTAGTGGATGCAAAGTGATGATGATAATGATGTTGATGATGAAGATGAAATGGTGTGATTGTAATAGAAGATGCTTGAGTTTCAATGTAAAAGATGAGACAATTGATGATTGCGTACCAAGTGCTTACTTGTGTTGACTCTTGATGGTTCATGTTAAAGTTGTTGATCGTGCTGACATCCCTTGTATGATGGAGTAAATGGTGGTGATGGACTATATGAGATGTTGAGAACACAATTTTTTGTTTAGAGAAATGTGAATGCACGACTTGTTGAAAACATTTTTTTGTTTTTAGAAAACAATGTTTTTTTTGTTGGAGCTTTCTTGCCTTAAAAGCACTGTTGGAGTTAGTGAACTATTATCAGCTTGTTGCACACAAAAATGGATCCAAAATTATTGACTTAGGATCTTAGCCACTTCTTCAAGATATAAATGTCACCAGATATGCCTAGGTCTAGGCCTTGTCATCAGATTGGTCATTCATGATCTCCTCAATTTTGGATCTTGTAGCAAAGTTCAATGTAAGTCACACTCTTGGATTAAATTTCCTTTATCCTCATATATGTGTAACCTGTATCATTTATCCTTTGTAAGATCATCTTGAAGGGATATGGACTTCATTACTCATGCCATTTATTTTTTTTATATCTTTCCTTTTGCCTAAATTCTCTTTCAGGTTTTCATATAGTAGGCTTATTTCTCCTTTTTTTTCCTTCTTTTTGTTTTCTTTCTTTTTTTTTTTGTCATATCTTTTGCCTAAGTTTCCCTTTTGGGTTTTCAACTCATTGGGCTAGGGAGATGTCCTTCCTTTGGAATGGATGCATCTAGAACAAGGGCCTAGACTACCTACGTACCCAATGTGGGATTAAGCCAACGTATTTCATGGGGAAGTTCATTCTAATAATAGATGCTTAGTAGCTTGTTAAGATTTAGATAGGACTTTGTTTGGGACAAAATGTGGTTTGGCATTTAGGGTAGGAAAGGGAGGGATAAAAAGTCTAAAAAATAGGGGACATAAGGTCGCATTGATGGTTTGCGGATTTGTGAAAAGGACAATGGGGTGTATGTGTTCAAGGGTCACCATCTTGTTGAGAATTGTAGGGCCAATATTTTCTCTGAGTAAGGGTGTTTCTCAAAGTCGTAACACTTATCTCCTATGACTTGAGGCTTTCTTCGCCCAGGGGACCGAGGAGGACTTTTCCTTAAGATGAAATGTGGCTCAAGGATTGGGTGAAGAAAGGAATGGCGCGAATTGAATGCACTGAAGAGCCTATTGAGGGGTTATGAGCAAACTATATTACCTCACTTAAGTGATTGGATGGTTGGGGTCATGATGGATTATAACTTTGACTTAGCTTTTGCTTAGATTTTTCTTCTCTGTCTTTGAATTTTTTTAGCCTTTTTTAAGGAAATTTTTATCAAAACTAACTTTTTTTCATGACCATGTTGCCCTAGTTTGGATGGAGGTGGGTGAGTATTCCTCAAAAGAACCTTAGGGAAGGTGATAATATTTTTTTATCCTTTTTGGGTTTTTCTTTTTTCTTTTTGAAAAATTTTGAGGTTTTAGAAAGGAAAGGCTAGGTCCAAAGTGGCTTGCAAGGGATTAAGATGTAATCATGGGTGGCTCAAGATAAATATTGGGCCAAAGATGGCCTCCCCTTTTGTGGATCCCTCAGGTTTTTCATTGCCCCTTGCCTAAGACATAGATGGTTAACTCAAAGAATCATTGTCTCACTTTAATTTTTTTTGGACTTTTTTCATGCTGCTTAAAGAGATTGAAAATGTAAGCTCTTCACTTGAGCAAAGGGTTTAGGGGTCAAATTTTATGGTTCATCAAAAAATGGCTAAGGTCTAATCATGGGTTGCAAATGGCCCAATGGGGTGACAATTAGCCAAAGGTGGCCTTTCTTTTGGTGAACCTTAATCAACTATTTTTCCCCTAATCTTAGAAGAGCAAGGGATGGAAAGGAAATTTTTCATTTTTTCATTTTTTTGCTCTTTTTAGTTTTCTTTGTTTTTCTCTTTTTCTAGGCACTTTGAGATTAAGAAGTTCATTCATACCTAAATTGATAACATGCTTGGCACATGTTGGATATGGCTCTACTGAAATGTCATGCGAGGAGTTGCACAGAGAGTTGATGATGAGAGTAGAATTTATCACATTTTTATCCCCAAATATTTTGTCTTTCATACCTAATTAGTACTTAATTAGACTCATATCTTTTGTATTTCGGTTCAAGGCATGAAAAAAGGCATCAGGAGCAAAGAAAGGCAAATCGAATGATTTTTCACAATTTTGATAGCGTTCAGTAATCTTGGCCTAACTTGCGTATCCGAACTTTGATTGGGCTGATTCAAGACCCACTAGAAAGATAAGAGAAGAAGCCACAACTTTCATATTTTAGGCTTTCGCAGATTCGGCCTGCATCGAAGACAAATCCGGACCTGAAGTCGGGGCAAATTCGTAGGAAGGCCCAATCCGCAGCTAAAGCCCAACTTGTAGAAAAGCTAGGCTGAAGCCCAATTCGCAAAGGAGGTCTAATACGAATTCAAGAACAAGAAACTGAGGATTCCTTCCAGATCTAAATTCTTGATGTAATCTTAGAAAGATAAAGGGATTGAGTTCATTAGATAAAGAGATCGGAGTAGGATTAGAATAGGACTTTCTATTCTTGTAAGATAAACTTCAAGAGGAAGTAGGAGACCACCCCCTCCCCTTTAAGCTATATAAAGGAGGGGGCGGACCAGCTTTAGGATCACTCAATCTCTAGAGGGGATCATGAATTACATTGAGCTATCAGTCAAGAGAGGAGAAAAGAAGTCAAGAAAGAGAGGAAAGGAGATCAAGAATTCAAGAAATCTCAAGAAGAAGATGGCAGCAAGAAGAGGAGATCTCAGTACCATGGGCGAATTCAATAGTTCTTTCTTTCCCTTTATTTGCTTTAATTCTCTTATCATGAACTGATTTGTTTCTTGCTAGGGCTGAGGAAAGCCTAATCATGTTAATGAATATATTTTAATCTTTATGATTTATCCAAGATTGTAATTTTCATATAGTCTATGAATTATTGTGCTTAATGCAATTAAGAGCTTGACCACCTCTTAATTGATTTGAGTTATGTGAATGAATCGAGAGAAGAACTCACATAATCAACTAAATAATTCATAGTGTGAATTGAATGATATATAGAGATATATATACATGATTCATCTGAATTTAATGGTTTTCTTGGACTTAATGCACTCCCATCTTGAGAGCTCTATTCGAGAGATCGAAGGGCTACCTAATGGGCATAGGTTTAGTATATCTCAAGAAAGAATATTAAATAACATTGGAAAGACCTCAACTTATGGGAATGACAAATAATCTTGGCTAATTGAACCCATCAATATTCATTACATTGGTTAGGTGGACCAAAAGCCTTAGCGATTTCATCCATTGCATATTCGGTTAGTGATCACCTTTGTTTCTATTATCTTTCTCTAGTTTTTATTTTCAGTAGATCTTGCTCAAATCTGAAATTCGATTGTCCAGATAATTAGGGAAGACGGTGGTTTTAATACTTATTTTGATAAATCCCCGTGGGAACGATATTTTTATACTACTTGATAACTAATGCACTTGCTAGGGTTATATATTTATAGCTATCAGTTGATAGGCTGGCTTGTCATGTTGAGGATCTTATGATGTTGATTTGTCATGTTGATCAGACGTCTTGTCATGATGCGGATCATGGTGCCTTGTCATGCTAGTGACTTGCCTTGTTGTGGACTAGATTGATGATTGATGATATGCCAAGTGTTAATTAGATGATGAGTGTGCTAATGATAGGTGATTTTTCCATGATGCAAACCAAGGTGCCTTATCATGTTGGGAAGTAATCTGATGACTTGCTTATTGACCTGATGATCAATGATGAATTCTCAATAAATGATGATGCACTTTTGTCTTTGTCATGATTCCAACACTTTGCCAACTTTCCAGGTAGAGAGCCATGGGCTTTAGCTTTTCTATGATTAATTTGATCTTGAGTAGGTAGTTTAGATTCCTATGTCAATAGGTTAAATCCTTCTCAATGTGCTTCAGTGTCAATGAACTCCTTTGCTCGAACCTTGCTTCTAGAGATAATGAAAAGTCTTTAGGGGATTTTTGAACTTTTTTATTTTTTTGGTTATTGAGGATTTTTTGTTTTTCTAGATTTTAAAAACTTTTTATTTTTTGTATTATGAAACTTTTTGTTTTTTTTTTTTTTGGTTTTTAAGAAAAATATATTTTTTTTTGAAAAACAAAGTAATGCTAAGAAAAGCAATCCCCTTTTGGAACATGGTAACTACCTGGACCAAAGACTAAGATAAAGAACTCCATTGTAGAATGCTTAGGAATGCTTTTGCATTTTAGATCAATAATTGAGTCTGCAACATCAAAGATGGATGTGCTTTGAGGAATAGTTGAATCATTATATCCAATGGGGGTCCAAGTTGACTTAAATGCATGAAGGGTAAAGAAAAACAATGAAGAAATGCAAAAACAATATGAATATGAAAGTTATTGATTATACCACATAAAGGGATAAAAGTAAAGATGAGAAACAACCAATAGAAAAAAAGGGATCATGCATTAATTTGCATTGTGCTTGATTGTGAATGATGATGTATCTGTATTAGGTGACGCTAATTTGGTTGGATCATGATCTTCTATTTGACTAATAGTGTTTTCTTCCTGAAAAAAGTGTGAAGGCTCTAGACTTGGGCCTAAGTCAATAATGGGTCCTTAGTTGGACAACTTCATGCTTGAATAAAGAAAATCTTGTTGTAACCTTGTATTTGGGCTTAAGCCAGAGATGGGTTGAGGATTAGCCCATGTTGGGTTAAGCAGTTGTGAAAATTTGTGAGGCCCTTTGATTGGGTCAAGGACAAACGTGGGCTTAAGTCTAGCTTATGTGAATCCAGCGAATCAAGTTGTTGCGAAAAATTGTGAGGCCTTAGACTAAGGCCGAAATCAAATGTGGGCTCAAGACTAGCCCATGGTGGATCGGGAGAACTAAGTGATTGTGAGGAATTATGAGGCCCTTAGCTTAGGCCAATGTCAAATAGGGGCTTAGGACTAACCCACGGTGCATTAATGTTTAGATTACCCAGAGTTAGGTCAGGAAGCAAGTAACCTTGCTCAAGTAGTTGTAAAAAGCTTTGATCCAAAAGTTCTACCTTGATGTCTATATTGTTGACAAGATTTGATTTGGTCCATTTTAGGAGAAGCTTGATTTACTTAATCTCTTGTAGGAGATTTGGGGTCAATTCTTCTACACTTAGGTCATAGATGGGATTGAGATTGGGTCAATCTAAGTCTTTTCTAACCTATTGTCAGCACCCGATTTTTGTTCAATCCATTGCCTGAACCCTTAACTCACCCCAAATTATGGTTTTTAAAAATGACCTAGAAACGAAACCGTTCTAGCCACCGGTTTTTGGGTCGATGGTTCAACCATCCGGTTCGGATGGATGGCCCATTCCGACAACAAAAATTAAAACAAAAAACAAACTAAAAATAAAAAATGACCAAAAATTGTTGAACAGATCGATGGTTCAACCGCCCGAGTCAACGGGTCATTGACAGAGTCAACATTTTTTTGCCAAGGACTAGATTTGGGGTAAACATAACCAGTTGCCTAGATAATTCTTGAAATAAATAGTCCAACCATCTAGGTTAACGGTGGTTCAGAAACCATGTCCCAAATGCCTGATCAGACCCTTCTAATCTCTATACCTAAAAAACCCTAATTTTGCCCCAAAAGCCCTCAAATCCATCGTCAAATCTACCTAATACCAATTCGATGGCCCCAATCAACCCTTATTTTTACCTTGACCCTCAAATCAAACACTACCTTCAAACCCAAGACCTTCCAAAACACTTGCCCATGAAATTTGAACTCAAGATTCCTCTGTTTACTTTTTCACAAGCCAAGATTCCCTTTTAAGCCCTATCATTAGCCTAAAACACCCACAACCCAGATCCACTTGATTCAAACACATTTGAACCGATCAAACCACACCATTAAACTCTAGATAGATAAAAAAAAAAAAAAAAAAAAAAAAAAAAAAAAAACTGCCCATAAAGACAACCCCAAATTTCCCCATTTTCCTTTTCATCAAACCAAGATCTTATTCCAAAACATCCCGCTGACCCAAATTTTTATGATCTTAACCCCCCTGAACTGATCAAACACCACCATTAGACTCTAGACACACCAAAACACCTGCCAATAAAATTTTAACCCAAAATTCCTCTATTTAACCTTTTATCAAACAAAGATCCCACTTTAACCCCTTTCGTACCCACAACCCATATCCACTTGATCTAAACACATCTAAACCAATCAAACCTTGCCAATCACCCCAAAATTCCAAAAAACCCCTACATATGAAATTTCAGCCCAAAACACCTCCATGTACCCTTAATCGTACCAAGATTCTATTTCAAGGCTCTACATTGACTGAATTCTAAATCCGCCTGATCCGGGCCCAATTGGCCCAATCCAACCTCATCAATCCCCTCATACTACCCAAAAACCTTACCGTGTGAAGTTTCACCCAAAACTACCCTTGTTTGCCACTCGATCACGCACAGATTTTGTTTAGTCGAATCAAGCACTTTCCAAATCTACCCGATCCATTCCCATTTGGCCTAATTTGACCCCACTAGTCAACTCAGAATGTCGAAAACCACTCTCTAAGGTTAGGGCCACCTCAACCCTCTGATATTTGACCCAAAAATCCCCACAATTTAACCAAATACCCAATTTGACCCCCTTTAAACTTGATGTAGCCTAGTTTTTTAATTACCAAAATACCCTTAGATTTTCCAAATTTACAAAACTACCACTTAGCCCTAATATAAATAAAGACCTAACTTTCTAATTAAGGGGAACTGACTGTTCACCCTCTTCTTGCTTCGAATGAAAATCAATGGCGGCGAGAAGAAGCTCTCGACAGCAGTGGCGAACCAATAGCACCCCCTCTTGGCCAGTCTCTCTCTCTCTTTCTCCTTCTTCCTTCTTCTTCTTCTTCTTCTTCTTCTTCTTCTTCTTCTTCTTCTTTTCGCACTACCTTTGTAACTCAACCTAGCAACAGCAACCTCCCTCTACTGATCTCCAATCCCTCTCTCTCTCTCTCTCTCACACTATCTTTCTCTTTCTCTCTCTCACTCTCTTCCTTCTTTCCCCTTCTTCTTCTTCTTCCTCCTTCCATTTTTCTCTATTCTTTTCCTTCTCGTTCGCCATTGCAACTCTTAGTAGCAGCAATCTGCCTGGTGATTCCATCCTTCGATCTCTCTTCCCTCATTCTCTCTCGTTTTCTTGTTTTTTTTTTTTTCCTCTGACTTCTCCATCTTCACTGTTCCATCTCTCTCTTCCATCAACCCAGAGAAACAATTAAAGTATCTTGTTCACCGTCATCTATTCGTCGGTACACAGTTGTGACTGAAAACCCTTCTTGTCATCTCAGTCCATTTCTTCCCCTCTTGAATTCTCAAATGATCATAGGTCCCTCCCTTTTGAGTCTTCACCGCGTCAAAGGAAGTCACAGGTCCCTCTCTTCTATTCATTATTATAGATGGACTAAAGCTAATAGAATTTGAATTTTAATCAGATTATAGTTTCTTTGTGCTTCGGTCATTTTAATATAAATTAGTAATTGTTTGGTTCTAGTGAGGTAGATTATATTCTTGTTTGTTGTTAGCATGGTTTCATTTGATTAAATAATGGTTACTGTACATGTTTAGGATTACCATGTGGGCCCCACCTATTAGACCCAAGAGAGGGGTGCCTAACCTCTTCCCTCTCCCATCTAATTCTTACCTAGATTGGTTTAGTCGGTGCCTCGGACTTTGGAGTAACTATTGAACCCATGATTTTCAAACCACCATTGACCCGGACGGTTAGATCATTTGGCCAAGAATGTCCAAGCAACCAGTTCTGTTTTACCCCAAACCCGATCCCTGGCCAAAAACCATTGAATCAATCAATGACATGTTGACCTAAGTGGTCAACTTGTCAACTCGTTCAATGATTTTTGGCCATTTTATTTTTAATTATTTTTTTATTTTTTATCAGAACTGGTCATTCGTTCAAATTGGACAGTCAAACTGTCAACCCGGAAACAGGTGGCCAGAATGGTTCCGTTTCTGGGTCATTTTTTAAAATCACGATTGAACCAAAATGGTTTTGAAATTCATTCCCAGAGGTCCCATCACATCCATTTCCTAAACTGATGAGTGGCGACTCCATTCATAGCCCAAATAAGTCGATTTCCGACACTCACAGACTAGCAAATCCATTGGGGAGTTCTTGGACCATAGGTGTGGCCCATGGGCCCATTTGGCTTGATTGCCTTTTCTTGTATATATGCATGCTTCATTGTTGCTTTTGTTTGTTAGAATAATAACTACTTATTTCTTGATGATTATTAGTTAGTTGTTAAGTGCTTTATATTTGTTATTGCTTATCTACTCACTTACACTCTACACACACCATTTTGCATTAGTTTTAGCATGCCACGTCCTATTAGGAAGGGTCCTAGATGGCAAGTCATCGGGGCATTGGTTCCAATAGTCACACCGAATGCCCAAAATGGTCACCAACCAAAGAAGCCCATTTGTCCAATGGGTGGAGGTTTGAAGACTGGCAACCTCGTTGGAACCTTGAGTTTGGGTGTCAAACCCTCCTCTCATGCATCACATTCCACATAGTACACATGTGTCAGCCTAGTCATTTAGGATGTTAGCCACCTAGCTTGTTTTGCTTGCATAACCCTTGTGGGGCCCACATCAAAATTAAAAAATATCAAAATATAAAATTAAAACAAAAAATAGATAAAATGTCAAGGGTCCAATAAAACTAAAATATAAATAAAACAATAGGATAATATATATAAATAAATAAATGATAAAATCAAAGATTTAAGAAAAACATAAAAGAAGAAAAAGGAAAAATTTTAAAAGAAAAGGATAGGAAGCTTAGCCACAAATACACAGACAAGAAAATAAAAAAAAATAAAATTAGAAAATTAGAAAATTCCCATAAAAAAAGTTTTAAATCAGGTAAAGAGTAATATATATATATATATATATATATATATATATATATATATATATATATATATATATATATATATATATATATATAATCCAAAAAATCAAAAAAAAATTAAAGAAGATTTTTTTACAAATTAATAATAAAAAGAGAAATTAGAAAAATCAGCAAAATAGAAATACGAAAAACAAAAAAAAAACACAAAAAAGAAAAGAGAAAGGAATAGAAATAAAAAAAAAAGAAAAGAAAATAGGAAAAGAAAAAATGAAGGAAAAAAATAACGAATAGAAAAAAAAATACAACAACAACAAAATCGTGCAAGTAAGAAAAATTCTATATATTTCTTTTGGATAATTAAGAATTAATCATGGCATAAATATATAAAAAATAAAAAATAAATAAAATATTCAAAAAAGGAAAAAAACTATAGTGCAAATTCATAACAAATAAAAAAATAAAAAATAGAATAATAAAAATCTAAAAACTAATTAAAAAGAAGAAAAATGAAAAAATAAAAAACAAATCATTTAAATGGGAAAGATTAACTATATTTATTTTGAAAAATTAATTATAGCAAAAGTAAAAAAGATCAATCAAAATTAATTAAAAAATCAAGTTTTGTGAATTTGGGAATTTTAGAAAACTTGGGATTTTTGCAAAAAAAAACAATTTATGTTTTCTTGGTGACTTGTTGTCCAATGGGGATGAGATTCTTAGGGTCAGGGGACCAATGTACGGTGTGGGAAGGTGTTAGGCACCCCACATGTGCCTGGTTAAACCGGCCTATACTTCACCAATGTTCCAAGGAATGTTTTATAACTTTGGGGCTTAGAAATAAAACACACACTAAACTAAGCAATTAAAATTTATAAAGAAAAGAGGGAGTTCTAAGCATTCAATCACTTTACTATTATTTGCAAAAAGAACTGAAAATTATAACTAATGAGTGGCTAAGGGATGAAACCTATTACATGTCATTGAGATATGAAAAGTTAAATGCAAAATCTATAAATTAGCAAAAGGCTATACATGACTAATAGTGCTAGGACTAAAGCAACTACGTCCATTCTATATGACTCAAGACAAATTGATTGACTAATGGCCATATTTGTAGTAATTAAGTAAGAAGGTAATGATAAGTATTATGTTAACGCTAAAGAGGACAAATTAAATGAGAGATGTGAGTTGATTAACAATGATGAGGAAGAAAATGGTACAAAATCTAAAGTTTCTAACTTATTAAACTCAAGATGCACATAATATCCAAAACAAAAATGTGCTATGAAACATACTGGCATGGGCTTATTTCACTCGACCGAAAATTGAAAAAAAAAATAAAAGGATCAAGAAAGAAAAACAGAATATGATGGAGCTTACTAGTAAAGATTGAAATCAAAATAAAAAGTAAAAGATACTAATAGTCACGGAGACAATCTGAATAGTTTAAGAAAAAATGATGAAAACAATGAACGATTTATGTAATTCTAACAATGATTTTTTCTTCTTTCTTTTTAATGTAAAGGAATATGTTCGTAAAAAATAAAAATAAAAAAAAAATAAAAGATAAATAGGAAATCACTTGAGAACATCAACGAGAGAAAAAACAAGGGAAATAATGACCATAGAATACCTCTTAAATGACCCATACAGGCAGAAACTCTCTCTCTCTTTGTTTTTCATGGAAAAAAGGTGAGCTACACAAGCCTGGGGGTAGCTCTTCCCCTTACATCTGCTTCACAAATAAAATTAAAATCATAAGACATAAACTCATCACTACCCTCTTGATTATTAAGAGCTTTACAAGCTAACCAATCAGCCAACTGATTTGCTTCCCGATACATATGCTTGAATCTGATATTAAGGTTAAAAAACTCAACAAGGTTTTGACATTCCTTAATGATACTAGATAATCTCCATGGGGGTGGAACACGACCATTGACACAATCTATAACCAATTTAGATTCTCCTTCAATGGTGACTTGATGGTCCCGGAAGTTAATCGTGATGTTGATAGCCTCCCATGCAGCCCACGCTTCCGCAAGGTTGTGGATCATCATGGTACCAATTCCAATCGCTTTGGTCTTGAGTGCATAACCATGATGGTTCCTAGCAATACACCCAATGGCACAGTTGCCACTAATCGAGCATGAAGCATCAAAGTTAATTTTGATGCAATCAGATTTAGGGTTATACCACTTAACAGGATTTAAACTTTTATTGCTAGTGTTACCCATGCAAGAAGAAACATCTCTAACTTCATTCCAGTAAGCAAAAGCCCTGCCAATGATAATCTCAGCATTACTGAAACCTCCTTTAAAACATTTATTATTTCTATTCTTCCAAATGAGCCAAGAAGCACAAGCAATTTTTTCTCTCAGGAACTTATCCCTGTAATATCCATTTGGCTTGTTAAGTAAAGACCACCACTGTGTGGCCGATGAGAAATAGTTCCTAGGAATTAAAAATTCCTCATCTAGACTGCTCTATATTTGTTTAGAGTTTTCACATCTAATAAACAAGTGTCACAGTCCTCTACCTCCCCACAAAAGATGCAAGCTGGATCAATCCCAAGACCCCTGGCTATAAGATTATTTTTTGTGAGAAGTCTATTATTTAATAAGAGATAGAGAGAAATTTTAATTTTGGGGGGGAGCATGAGCTTCCAAAAATTAATTTGATAGTTGGCAATATTAAGCTCACCACCAATAAACTGACACTCCTCTTCATAAGTTGTTTTTACTGAGAAGTAACCATCTAGGGTGAATTTCCAAACTCTTTCATTTTCATAGTCCCCATGGGAATTAATATAGGCTAGATACGCTGCCAAGCCTGGTAAGTGGTAATAAACTTAATAAGATCATCTTTCCATACTCTCCTTTCAAGGTCCATTACCCCACTAACCGTCAAATCTATGTCAATCAAATCTCTCCTATTATTAAATTCAACCAGAGGCCCATTACCAACCCATGAATCCATTCAGAAACTTACATTCTTTCCATTGCCGATTCTCCACATAGAACCCCTTTTAATAAGCCCTCTTGAAGTCAAAATGCCTCTCCAAGTCCAAGAAGAGCTATTCTTGTTTTTTTTTTTTTTTTGCACCCCATAAATTGTTGTTATTAAGTTATTTAGTAGTCACAATCTTGACCCAAAGATTGTCATGGCAAGTTAAAATTTTCCACCCCAATTTAGAAAGAAGGGCCTTATTCAGCCATTTGAGAATCCTCAAACCTAATCCACCCCATTTTTTGGGTGAACAAACCCTACTCCACCTGACAAGATGAATGGGGTTTTGGCTCCTTGCATTCGACTAAATAAAGTCCCTTTGGTCTTTTTCTAATTCAGCAATCACACTACTTGGAATTCTGAAAGCTTGCATAACAAATTGAGGAACCATTGGAGCAGAAACTCTCTCTCTTTTATGCAGCAACCTTTACGCTTCTACTCATTTACCTCATTCATGACTGCAACACTTATCACCGACTCCTTTAGAATCCACTATCTCAAGATGATCTTCTGGGCATTTTAGAAAAAAATGGCAATGGTTATGTGGCCCAAGGTGGGGGAAAACACTACTGGGTTGTGTATTCTTTATTGCAGGAGAATGAGTGGGGAAGGCCTTGGACGTGAGTGGATGAAGAGTTGAAGTTGCTTGGGACATGGAGGGGGTATTATTTAGGCTAATTGGGGTAGAGCTCTCTCCCTCTAGGTTAGGTTGTGTGTCTAGAATGTAAGAAAGGGGTGGTATTTATAAATTTTTAGGGAGGGTTTTATATAGAAGGGAATGAAGGGCTGAGATTGGGAGACAAGAAATATCAAAGGCTGAGGTTTAAAAGGGTTTTGGAGGGAGATTGATTGAAAGAATGGGCTGTCAAGACAGCTTTGGAAGAGATTCTCTCAATCAATCAAGACAATGAGTGGGATATTTTACCAATTTACCTAAATTGGACATTCAAAGTTTAGATGATTGGATTGATTGATTGGAAGCTCCTATCTGGTTATATCTTGGACTTTAGGATGGTTATAAAGGCTGGGAGAAAGGTTTGGTTGTGGGATTCCCTAGGCTCGAAGTTGTAGTGAAGGGGATTCCAAACGGAAGGCCCATATTGAGTCTAATGTCATGTCTCAAAATGGAGGGGTTAACGATGTCGGAATTGGACGATCTTGTTACCATTGGACTCAGAATTTCGATTTCATCCATCTAAAAGGTTGGATTTCAGATTTCATGAGGTATAGGGTTCAGGATCAAAGATGATTCTGATCAAACGATTGGAATCGGTTCCAGCTTTGGGTCTTGAGATGAAGGGGTAAATGATGTTGGATTTGGGTGATCTTGGTGTTGTTGGACTTGGATTTTTGGGACCTACGTACCTATGGTGTTGGATTTCTGATTTAATGTGAAATGAAGTTCATGATCAAAATGACTCTAATCAGATGATTAGAATCAATTCTAGCTTCGACTCTTAAGATGAAGGGGTAAACGGTGTTGGATTTGGGTAATCTTGATGTCGTTGGATTTGGATTTTTTGGCTCTACATTTTGGATTGATGATTTGATGTGAAATGAGGTTTAGGATCAAAATGATCTCGATCAAATAATCAAAATCGGTTCTGGCTTCGGGTGTTAAGATGAAGGGGTAAACATTGTTGGATTTGGGTGATCTTATTATCGTTGGATTTTTTTTTGTCTCTACATGCCTGTGGTTTTGGATTTTCTAATCTGATGTGAAATAATGTTCAGGGTCAAAATGAATCTGATCGAACAATCGAAATCGATTTTGGCTTTGGGTCTAAAGATGAAGGGGTAAACGGTGTCGGATTTGGGTGATCTTGATGTCATCGGGTTCATAATTTTAGGCTCTACATACTTATGATCTTGGATCCTTGAGGCCCCAACTTTTATAAAATTCTAAAAATACCCCTAGGTCGGTTGAAAGGTTAGTTGAAGTATGCTTGAAGCTTAAAGTGCTATAGAAAGACTGAAGAGTGCAAAAATGGGGTGTCTACATATATAATATATCAATTAGAAATAAAAAATTACAAATATATGGAAAATAAAAAATCAAATAAGAAATTCAAAAAATAGTAAAAATAAAAATGCAAAAAAAAAGAAAAAGAAATAGAAATGGAAGAAAGGAGAAATGAAAAAGAAAGAAAAAATTCAAATTTCAAATTTCCAAAATTATAGCATAAATTAAATATCAAAAATTAAAATAAAAATTATTAAAAAAAATCAAAGTTCAAAATCAAAAATAAAAAAAGCAAAAAAGTTTAGCTCAAATTAATCAAAGATTCAAAATCCAAAAAAAAAAAAGATCATAAAAATGTAATAATTAAATAGTAAAAAATCCAAAACTAAAAAAGTAAAAAAAATGATGAAAATGAATTAAAGAGAAGAAAGAGAAACAACAAGAAGAAGAAAGTTGAAACATATAACCATTAAAAGGGGAATTAAAAAGGGATAAAAAAGGGGAAAGAAAAAGACAGGAAAATAAAAGAATAAAAATTAAAAAAAATAGAAAATAAGGGGAATATTAGGGAAATAATAGTAAAATAAAATAAGGTAAAGGATAAAAATAAAAATAAACAAAGAATTCAAGGTTAAAAGGTGCAAAATCTTAAAAAATAAATAAATAAAAATAAAAATTCAAAAAAATTTATCAAAACAAAAAAACAAAATCAAAATTTTCAAAAGATAATAATAAAAATTCAAAGAGGGAGAATGTAAGCAAAAGTATAATAAAGAAAGAACCGGCTGCTAACTAAGTTATATTGATAGGAGAGCGCCATTGGTCATCATAAACTTCTGGCCCGTCATGTAGTAACCCGATCGGTGGACCCAAACATATATGCTTTAGTTCTATACACTAAATACCTCAAACTCTGAGAACAATTAAAAGATGCAATAGCTCCGTTCATGGCCTTCCGCGAAGAGCATACCCGATCAATACCACCTCCTCCTTCCTCAACAAATCAAAGCGCTCGACCACCAATATTAGGTACCTCTCCTACATTCACACCTCCAAACACATCAACCACTTTCCCATTTTTCACATCTACTTCATTCCCCACATCTACCACACCTAATACTACCTTTACACCCTCTCCTTTTGTATTCACTGCTTCATTGCACCAACCTCCACCTTAGCTTGCCTTTAGCTTTGTAGAACAGTCCTACTGCCAACCTCCACCCCAATCGGCATTTGACTTTGTAGAATAGTCATGCTACCAACCTCCACATCAACCAACTTCATCTTTCCAGGGTAATCCTATACATGGCCCTCTCCAACCCTTTTCAGCGAAGATGATCCCAAGTTCACTATGCCACCTCCCCTATTCCAAACCTCCCTCAAGGATCATGTGGAGAGATTGAAAGAAGAGATGAGAAAAGTGAAGGGAGTACGTAATTTGGGAATCACGAATTTTAAGGAGTTATGCTTATACCCGGAAGCCAAGTTGCCCGAGTAGTTCAAGATGCTTGATTTTGAGAAATATGATGGAAAAGGTTGTCCTAAACACACTTAAAAGTTTTATATGGGGATATTTTTCAATATGGGTCTGATGAAAAGTTGTTAATCCAAATATTCCAAAAGAACCTAACTGGCAATGCTAGAATGTGGTTTGCCAATCTTGAGGAAGAGAAAAAGAAATCATGGAAATGATTATCTGAAGCATTCTTAGACTACTTTTCCTACAACATGGAACTAGTGCCAGATCGAGCAGATCTTCAATCCATGACTCAGAATCCTGGGGAATCTTTCTTAGATTATGCTTATAGGTGGCATGAAATGGTATCCAAATTACGATACCCCATGCCCAAGGAAGCAATGGTTAGGCTTTTTATCAAAACCTTGAAAGATCCCTACCATAATTTATTGGTTGCACAACCATTTAAGGACTTCAACAAAGTAGTAAAAGGAGTAGTTAGAATTGAAGAATTTCTTAGGCATGGCTGGATTAATCCATTGATGCTTGGGGTAGGGGCAACCACCTCTGAGCCAAAGAAGTATGGAACCAAGGGTGCAACAAGTGGCACCCCCTCCCAGCCAGTCTCTCTCTTCATTCTTTCCCCCTTCTTCTTCTTCTTCCTCCTCCTATTTTTATCTATTTTTTCCTTCTCGTTCACTACTGCAACTCTTAGTAGTGGCGATCTACCCAGTGAATCCGTCCTCTAATCTCTCATCCCTCAATCTCTCTCCCATTTTCTTTTTTCCTCTAACTTCTCCATCTTTACCGTTCCATCTCTCTCTTCCATCAACCTAGAAAAACAATCAAAGTGCCCTATTCACCGTCATCTATTGGTCAGTACAGTTATGACTGAACAGCAATGGCAGCAATTTTTATTCCCTCCAATCTCTACTCCAGCATATCCTTCTCGTCATCTTAGTCCATTTCTTCCCCTCTCAAATTCTCAAATGATCATGGGTCCCTCTCTTCTCAGTTTTTGCAGCATCGAAGGAAGTCGCAATAGAAGCCACCTGAAACATCTTCCTCTCTCGACAATATGTTAGTGAGACTACTGGTCATCACTACTGTCCAAGAATGAAAATCTAAGTACATAGTCTCCCTTGTTGCAATACCTCACGGTGAGCCATAATACAATTGAGATTGGTCTCTTATTACTCCCTAGCGATTGTTTCTCTCCAAAAGACAAAGAATCCAAACTTAATCAGCTCACATCTCCCAATTGCAACATCATTTTTTGTCGAAATTACACATTCGAATAAGTTCCCTCATCACCATGTAGTTACTCTACCTTTTTTAGTTTCTTTCTCTTTTAGCTTGAGAACATTTGGGATCTAAGGAGAGGGAGAGCTAACAGAGTCAGTGATGAAGTCTGTGAATGATTTAGTCCTCCTCACTTGGCCTCTTAAGGACTTAGTTTGCTTGGGCCCTCCACCTAAATATGAAGTCTGTGAATGATTCTTTTGGCCCTTGCTTGACCAATTCTAGTTTACGCTTTGACAATAGGATGTCTATGTTATACGAGTAGTAATTCCCAAATGCGTCAACTAGACTTGGTCAAATCTTCACTAGGCTATGGTTGGTGTTCATTAACCAAGTTGCAACAGGTCCAGTTAGGCTCCTTAAGAATGATTGGGCTAGAAGCTCATCAATTAAGCCCATGGGCCTTAGTATTTGTTGATACATTCTGATGTGGGCCCTTGAGCACCCTGTCCCATTGTATTTATCCATATTAGGCCACTTAAAGCCTAGGGATAGCCTATGTCCAATAGTCAAGTCCAAGTTTGCTAAGTCTAGGTTGTTGCCTTGCAACTTGCTAAGCCTTTGCTCTTTCTAGTCTAACCGTTGGTCCAACTTTGGGTCAATTGGGGTCATGGACAAGAATGTTGCCCCTTGCATGGAATTTTGGGCTAGTGGATGTGTTAGAGTAAAGGACTATGGTGTTTCGGTTTGGATTGGTTGGGCTATTGTTTCCCCTTGCATAGGGACTTGGGCTTTATTGAATTGAGCTTGGATTGATAGACTACCACTAGTAAGGGTTGGATTAGGCAAGAGTACCCTCGGATGGGTTGCATTGGAACTATGGCCCATGATACTTGAGCCTGCCCTAGATGGCCTTGATTGGGCTAAACTGGAATAGATGGGGCTTGTGAATGTTAGACTTAACTATATTACCCTTGCTTGGGCTGAGTTGCATGGTTAAGGTCCATGAAGTTTGGACTTGAATGTGTTGCCCTTGGTTTGGCTGAGCTGAGGTCCATGATGGTTGAGCTTGTATAGTTTGCCCCTAGTTGTTTTGAACTAGCATAGATGTGGCCCACGATTTGAGCATGGTTGTATTGACCTTGGTTTGGCTGGATTGACATAGATGAGGCCCATGAAGGCTAGGCTTGAGTGATTTGCCCCTGGTTGGGCAAAATTGACAAGCATGAGGATCATGAAGTTTGGGCTTAGTTGTATAGCCCTTGGTTGGGTTGGATTGGCATAGATGTGGTCCATGATAGTTGGGCCTAAGTGCTTTGCCCCTGGTTGGGATGGGCTTGGTCATTGGGTCAAAACTCTCTAACTTGACTCTTGAACAAATCTATTTAAGTTTGGCATTGATCTGTTTGGTTCTAGTACATCTATTCGATAATCCTTATATATCGGGAGAAGTTCATACTTGGGTTAGGTTGACCTTGGGTTAAAGTATGGGTTTTAATTGTACAAGCTTTTATTTAAAAGAAAGGAAAGAATTGTACTTGAGTGGGCCCACAATTGCTCATACCCTCTTGTTTAAGAAAAGACAAAAACAAGAATACAAATGCAAACAAATGAACATACAAGACAAGAATATTAATGCAACCAAAAGGCAAATGTAAAAAAGGTACCAATGCATTAAAATGCCTAGTTGAGACTCCTAAGGGTAATTGCTAGGGTTCTACATGCAAGGTTTGGCTTTGTTTCTATAGGCTCCTAAGGGATGTAGGGGAACCTCAATTAGGTCAGACTGCCCATATAAAGACAAGTCTTGGGCACGTTGTTGAGGCCTCACCTCGTCTATCTAGAGCCACCAACCTTATTCAATCAGTGTTTGGATATACTAGAGGTAAGAAAGAAGGGTCCTCTTTCTAGGATGGTTAACCCTAAGCAATAAAACCAGGGACCACCTATAGTCGAGCAAGAAGGACAAAATGCAGTGCAACATGAGTGATGTGTGTAGAACATGTGTGCAGGCCCAAATTAACTAAATATCCTTGGAACGCTGTTTTTTGAGTTTGGTTCTCCTAGAAAATCCCTAGTGGAATTTCCATCTATGGCTGCCCAACCTGAAGGGGGACAAAAAAAGGAATTTGGATTGGAGCCGCCACCTAAATTTTTAGAAATGGGAATTTAGGAAAATCCAGGATTTTTCAAGAAAAAGAAAAGTTTTCTTAGTTACTTGTTGCCCAATAGGGATAATATTCTTAGGGTTCAGGAACCAAGGTACAATGTGGAAAGGTGTTAGGCACCCCACACACGCCCAATTAAATCAGCCTCTACTTTGCCAAAATTCTAAGGAAAATTTAATAATCTTGGGAATTAAAAGAAAACACACACATTGGAACTAAGAAAACATAAACAATAAAAATGCACAAAAAGTATAAGTCACTAAAAATAATAATGTCAAGGGAAGGGAAAACGATTTAGTGATTAAGGTATGTAAGTTGTGTCTACACGGAATTAAGAAAACAGAAATTAATGAAATCTTTTGGAAAGAAATGCAAATGTACTCTAGAATGCAAGAATAGAAAAAGTGACAATTAACACTTAGGGGGATACTTGTGCTGAATGGCTTGCTAACTAGAAAAACTAATGGACAATTATACCATGAAAAAGTTGAATGATTTTGACTGATACTTAGAGTTCCTACCTAATTTAATGTTTATGCATGAGCAGTGAAGAAATCTACGACTTAAAGTACTAAAACACATGCTAATTGTGATGTTTATTGGCATGAGGGGTTAAATAATAACTAATCAATCCCATAGATAATGTGAAGGTGAGAGGACTGAACCAGCTAAAACAATGGACTAAGGGAGAAGAAAGTAGACAAACGATGGATATATTCAATGGATTAGGTATTTAAGCAATAGCCTAGACCAATATTTGGAGTCCACTCACATCAATCCCATTGCATACTGAAAATGTAAACGTTGATAGGGGCAATTATGCAATGAGTTTTGAATAAAAAGAATAACCACAATGCATGTTGAACTAAAAGGACAAAGGAAGAAAGAAAAAACTAAAAAAAAAATAACTAGAAAAGAATGGACGGGTTGAAAGAGTTGGATTAGATGTCTAATGAAACAAGCTAAATAACTAAATAATTAAATAAACTTGGACCATATGCATGAAAGGCATTACTCTAAAATTTAAAACAGAAAAGGGGAAATGGTATTTAGGTTAAAACATATTCAATGCCAAGTATAGATGAGAGTGATGTTGATGCTAAGGATAGATGTGTTAAAATTCTAAATTGGGTTAAATGATTAAAACAAAGAAAAGAAAATGAATGCATGCACACAGCCATTGAATTTGAATATTGATGAATAGCTACAAGACAAAGTAGAAGTTAGAAATGGGAAATCAGACGCAATACACGAGTTTATTGTCTCCGGACAGCTAATAGGCTAGTTCTACTATGACAATGGAAAGTAAGAACCCCATGCGCATTGCTTAATCCAATGGCCATTATCTTTAATGTGTATAACTTCTAACTTCAGTCATTTACCGTGCCTCTTGGGTGCTAAAGTTTATGAAGAATGTGCCCCAAATTGTGTAGATGATCTGCTGAAAGTATGTGATGTCATTTCAAACATGCTTCATGCTTTCTTCTTTGATAATTTGCGCGACATGGGGGTTTATTAGATGGATACTACTATGGGTGGAACCAAGAGACATGAAAGATGGTGGTGAGTGAGTTTAGGACGTGGGCTAGGGAAGCTTACAGTTGGTAAGGAAGCTTGGGAGTTGAAGGGGGTTATTCTCTAGGCTAATGAGGGTAGGGTTCTCTCCCTAAGCTAGACTTTGTGTGTGTGTGTGTGTGTGTGTTTTTAGGTTAGGATGTGTGTAGGCTTGACCTAGGGGGATTCTTTGGATGTAATGGAGATTTTTTCATGAGTTTGAAAGCGGGTTAGGGAAGTTTGGGGCTGGTTGGGACGTGAAGGGGAGTATTTTCTCGCTTAATGGGAGTAGAGTTCTCTCACCCAGCTAGATTGTGTGTCTAAAATGTGACAAAGGGGGGAGTATTTATAGATTTTTTAGAAGGGTTCTAGAAGAGAATGGAGGGATGAGGTATGGAGCCTAGAAAGATCAATGGTTGAGGTTTAAAGGGTTTTTGGAGGGAAATTGATTTAGGAAAGGGACTGTCAAGACAGTTTTGAGAGAGATCCTCTCAACCAATCAAGACAATAAGTGGAAGATTTCATCAATTTACCTAAATTGGACATTCCAAGTTTAGGTGATTGAATTGACTGATTGAGGGCTCTTACCTGGTCAAATCTTGGATTTTAAGATGGTTTTAGATGTTGAGATGAAGGATATGGCCATGGGATGCCCTAGGTTCGAAGTTGTTGTGAAGAGGATTCCAAATAGAGAGTACAGATCAAATCTACTTTCGGGTCTCAAGATGGAAGGGTTAACGGTGTCAAAATTGGATGATCTTGGTACCATTGGACTTGGAATTTTAATATCTTTTATATACAAGATTGGATTTCTGATTTCATGTTGCATAGGGTTCAGGATCAAAAATGATCCCGAATGGACGATCGGAATTAGTTTCGATTTTGGGTCTTGAGATGAAAGGGTAAACGGTGTCGGATTTGGGTGATCTTAGTATTGTCAGACTTTAATTTTTGGGTTTTACTACTTATGGTGTTGGATTTCTGATTTGAAGTGAAATGAGGTTCATGATCAAAATGACTCCGATCGGATGATCGGAATTGGTTCAGGTTTCGGGTTTTAAGATTAAGGGGTAAACGGTGTCAAATTCGGGTGATCTTGGTGTTGTTGGATTTGAATTTTTTGAGATCTTAGTACCTATGGTTTTGGATGCCTGATTTGACGTGAGATGAGGTTTATGATCAAAATGACTCAAATCGAATGATTGGAATCGGTTCCAACTTTGGGTCTTTAAGATGAATGGGTAAACAGTGTCGAACTTGGGTGATCTTGGTGTCTTTGGATTTGGATTTTTGAATTATACGTATCTATGGTCTCAGATTTCTAATTTGATGTAAAATGAGGTTCATGATCAAAATGACTCTAATCAGACAATCAAAATCAATTTCGGCTTTGGGTGTTAAGATGAATGGATAAATGATATTAGATTTGAGTGATAATAGTGTCATCAGATTCAAATTTTTGGACTCTACATAGATATGGTCTTGGAAGTCAAAGTGATTTTCTCTAATTCCATCTATCAAAGGTACACCTCTTCATACGTGGGTAGACTCGTTGGCAACAACATGGCAAATTCTCTTTTGCTAGTAATTCAGTGTTGTTCAAACCGCTTTTTCATATTCTGTTAGATCCTTTGGAAGTCGAATGTTTCTTCTGATATATCATCTAAGATTGGGACAAACTGTTCCAAACCGGCGAAAAAATCGGAATGGCACGTAAGTAAGGAGTAGTCCCCAATAGTCCTGCCCACACCAAACGATGTCGATATTTTGAAGCCAACCTTAGTTGCTCACAACCATGTTGTAGGGATTAACCAGTGTGGATGATATCAAATACACGATACCGAATCCACTTTAATTGACCGTTGAACTTCGTCTAAAAAGGCAATGCAAGATTAGCCAAAGCTTGTGTAGCACATGTAAGGATACTTGAAATGGCCAACTTCTTTTAATATGCGATAGAGACCGACTCCTCGATATTTGTGCCAACGCCAACATCATGGGTACCAACTGTACCATAGTGGTTCCTTCCCAAATGGTTGTTGGAACTGCTCCAATAATATATTTGCGACCACGGAGAACTAATTCAACACATTTCTGCCGTGTATTACGAGGAATATTCGAAATGATGTCATTTCGAATATTTTCATCGAAGAATATTCTAAATTCATGGCGAAGATGTATTGTGAGACGTATAGAGGTAGTCTTGTAGAGGGTTTGATTTGAACTCCGCAAAATATCCTCGTTAATCTATTGGGAGAAATTGTGTAGTGACAACCCCTTTCTAGTCTATTAATAGTCCCCCTATAAATTACATCATAATCGTGAATTTAGTATTAATCCACGAATAGGATTCAACCACCCCTAGTCTACTAGTAGCTCCACCTAGGGGTGGACTGAATGGTAAAAACCGCAAAGCATTTCTTCGGCCTTGGCGGCTGTTTTGGGAATTTGTCCCGGGTTCTGAGATTTGCTTCTTCGCATCAAGAATTCCAGATCTACCGATTGTTCATCTGGCATATCAATACTCGTCTTTCTACAGCGTAAGAAAGACGCCAATTCATTTCGAGAACCGGACCTCAGATACGGGAAGATAATCTGATCCCTGAGCGGCATGTACAACAAGAAGGCCATCTCTTTTACCGTAGGATAATTGGTGTTTACCAAAATGAAAGACCATGGACTTGTGGTCCCAACATTGGAAGGCTGCTTTCAATAATGGCCAATCAAGTTCAACATGGGCTAGGTCCATGTTGGCCCAATATATAGTTCCTATCAACTTCGCCAGTCGCCACCTCATCCTCCTTCTCTACAATGCGTCGAGGCAAATGTGTGTGGCAACCCTGCTATTCAGGTAAATCTTCAAGCATGCTCCCTCCGATACAACAACTTAAAGTTAGTACGTAATGTATAAGGGATCGTTTAAACTCTTCATTGTGTCTCTTCATTCAAACTAGGAGGTTTGTTTCATTATTATTATTATTATTATTTATTTTTCCTTTTGGACTATATATTATATCGTTATTGCTTTGCTCTTATTCGGCTTTTTATTATTATTCTTACTAGTTACTTCCTATAGGCATGTTCATTGGAGAATTATATTTGTCTACCTCTTTCTCTCTCCTTTATCCTTCTATTGACTTTTAATTATTATTTATCTTTTTTTTGTTTTCCCTCCTTTTCATTTTTATTCCTTTTTATACAATTTTTTGTATTTCTATTTTTACTATTTTTTTTAATTTCTTATTTTTTTATTTTTTGTTTTGATTTTTCATATATTTGTAATTTTTATTTTTAATTGTTATATTATAACCTTTTGTTGTCTCATTTTCATTTTCTTTTTTACCCCTTTTTTAAGAAATTTTTTATCTTTTTTTTTTCTTTCCCTTTAATTACTTTTTTTCTCTCTTTTAATTTTCCTTTTTGATTTTTTAATTTTTTGGATTTGGATTTTTCATTTGCTTTTTAATTTCTTTATCCCTTTTTTTTGGAATTTTGATTATGTCATATATTTTATTTTTTATTTTTCCCCTTTTTTTTACTTTTTTCTTTTCTATTTTAATTTTTTTTACAGCCACATCCTAGTCTATTAGTAGCCCCCCTATAAACTACATCTTGCCCATGAATTTGGCATCAATCCACAGTCAGGATTCAGTCCACCCCTAAAAATCTTAACTCCACCCTAGGGGTGGACTAAATGGTTAAAAGCCCTTTTATTTATTATGAATTTTTATGTTTGACTTTATGCTTTTTTATATAATTTTTATATATTTTATCCTACTATTCAATTGCTATTGTATTTTTATTGGACTCTTGAAATTTCACCTATTTTTTAATTTTTCTGATTTTTTATTTTATGTTATTATTTTTTATTGGCCCCACAGGGGGGTATGCAAGCAAAACAAGCTAAGTCGTTGATTTCCTAACTGACTAGACTGCCACGCGGAGTGAGATAAATGAGAGGGGGGTTATCATCTAGTTCTAGACTCCAACAAGGTAAATAGCCTTCAAACCTCCACCCATTAAACAAATGGGCTTCTCAAGTTGGTTGTTGGTTGAGGGATTTCAGCACAGCATACACATACATTGGTCCCGAGGCTTAAGCATATGGGCCTCTCCTATAGGACATTGGGATGCTAAATCTAATGCAAGATGATGTGTGCAATGTGCATAAGCATATGGAGCAATAGCATAAATAAAGCAATAAAGAACTATCTAATAATTATCAGAAAATAAGCAATTGTTATTCTAACAAAATGAAATCAATCAAAAAAGCATGCATATATACAAAAGGAAATCAAGCCAAACATGCCACATGTGGGCCCTACCTATGGTCTAAGAACACTCTAATGGAATCGTCAATTTGTGAGCATTAAAAAACGACTCACTTGGGCTGAAAATGGAGTCGCCACGCATCAGTTATGGAAATGGAAGTGATGGGACCTCCAAGAATATCATCAAAATCAATCTTTGTTTTTTAGTGACTCCGCCCAAGCACTAATTACACCAGTCCAAGTAAAGTTAGGATGGGAGAAGGAATGGATTAGACACCCCTCTCCTTGGTTCAATAGATGGGATCCACATGGGTCTCTACAATAGCAAATACACAACCAATCAAATAAGTGCAAAAAATGTAAAGAAAAACTAACACAAAAGATGGTCTACTCTAAATATTTACCTTTTTTATTATTATCTTCATATTTTTTTAGATTTTTTATTTTTTTACTATTAAATATTTTTTTATTTTTTTATTTTATCAATTCTTTATTTTGGTTATTTTCTTATTAACTCCTTTTAGCATATTTGATTAATAATTATTTATTGGCTTACGTTTTTCCACCGACTTTCCTCGACCCGATAGTACATCCTAACTACCTAACAACCTAATAGGATCTATAGATAAACCTATTATCCTTTTTTCATATAATCATGTATCCTTTATTTTGCAATGTTTTTATTTCAAAACTATTTTTCTTCTAGTAACCATTAGCATTCCCCTTCATTCCGATATGGGAAAAACTACTACTCCCTCCCTTTTCTTCTTTTTCTTACATCAGTCTTCATTTTTAGATAGGACCTACTCATTCGGGAATGAAAGTCTATACCTAAATACTTTATACGGAGGATCATTGCTAAGTGCTTCCTAGCATCACCGAATGTAGTTCCTACCAGTCCAAAATGAAGAGAGTATCATGCACTTGCGTGGAGGCATCGGCCTCGGTTGCTTAGGACTCTTCTTGGTGACTATGTGACGATTGCTTTCTTTTTTGTTTCTTGCCTCATTAGAAGATCACGATGGGTCGAAACTGTAAGACCATAACCGGTATGGGTGTGAGGCGTCCACGTTTGTCGGTCGTGCCACGTACAGGTGTCATCATCATCCAGCACGAGATGGGCATCGGTGTCGCCCAATCGTGGCCGTGCGCAAAATGACAGAGGATCATCCTGTTTGGGTCACTCCTAACCCGAAGTTGATGGACGGACTAGTTTGTTCCTTTGACGTTGTTTCACCTCCCCCTCAATAGGCTGCTACTTACGATCACCGACACAGGGGACTCTAACCATATAGCCCCCCTCGAAATATGGTACATCTTGGAAAGATACCTCACTTGCTCTTTGCCAAGCTCACCATCAAAACCGAAGTGGGGGAAATGCATCAACATCACACCTTGGCCTTCAGCATCGGCCCGCTCTTCGGGAGTAGGTTCTTCAGCTGGAGCATTCCCCGTAGCGTCAGCCCTCGGCCTCGTGGAGTCAATACTTTCATCGGGATAATCCCTGCCCTGTTGGTCGCACTCGGCTCCTTCGGGGGCAGTCCTCTCCCTCAGTACCTGGATGCCAAGTGCTCGAGGAGAGCTCTAGAATTCACTGTTGTCACTCCCACTATTGTACGAGGTGGAAAAGGAATTGTTATTGCACTCAAGTCATGGAGTTCATAGCACTCAGGTCTAGAGTCTGAGTACGACATGGTTTGAATTTTGAAGGAAAGAGTCATTTACCTAGTGTTTGAGTGAGAAAAGAAAGCTTAAGGAATCAGCTGGTTGGTAGCCGAGGTCTCTAGGATCATAAGAAAAAACTCAAGGATCGAGCAGATGGGGAGGACTCACTCAACCAGCATCCCTATTTAAAGGAAAATCTATGACTCAGATCGCCTTGATCCAACGGCCGTAGTATCGCTGACCTAATAGCCCAAACCGACGCATTACATGTGGCCTCGACCTCAAGGAGATGAAACAATGTCAAAGGAATAAATCGGTCTGCCGTCGACTCCAGGTCAGGAGCAACCCAAATCGGACAATCCTCTGTTCGTCTCGCACATGGCCACAATCAGGGCGACACCAACGCCCGTCCCGCGCATGGACCCACATTGGATGACGATGACACCCGTATGGGGCGCGTCCAATGAATGTGGATGCCTCACACCCGTGTTGGCCACGGTCCTACATTCTCAGCCCATCGTGATCCTCCAATAAGGCGAGAAGCATACAAGGAAGCAGTCACCATAGAGTCACCAAGAAGAGTCCTCAGCAATCGAGGCTAATGCCTCCATGCAACTACATGATAATCTCTTCAATCGAAGCTGAGGTCTCTACCCAATGCACCACCCAATGCCTCCACACAGCTACATAGTACTCTCTTTGGCCGAGGTTGAGGTCTCCCCTCAATGCACCATCCGACCTCAGCCACTACGACCTTGGGAGTGGGGGGCAAGTGATGTAGATGTACTTGGCAGGCCTTGAATCATGCCACACGGTATCGACCAAATGGAATCCTGGCCGCACATCTCTAACTGCTTCCAACAACTCAAGGCAAGCTCAGCTATAAAAGGGGGTGATCATCTCAAGGTAAAGACACTCTCTTGCATTCACAATCCCAAGAGAATTCTCCTTAACTATTAAGAACTAAGCTCTGAGCCCTCATCTCAAGCCTGGTCCAACCCCTCTTTTGGCACTTGGCTAACTTGATTGCTAGTGCTGGAGTCTCCACCCCTGGGATAACACCTGAGGCCTCTGACGAGTACTCTTTTCCTACTTACAGGTCGGACCCATTAGCATCGAACACTAGCAAAATTCCTTTGTTTCCCTCGTCCCCATCTTTGGTAGCAACAATTAAAGTATTATTTTATTTATTTAAAAAATCATCATAAATGTCTTCATTCAATCTTTTATTATTAAAATAGTATAAAAGGTAAAATAGTCAAAACTCATCATTCATTGTACAATAACTAAATTAATCGTAAAGAAGTGTTATTCGAATTCGTCCATTATAATATTTGAATAATCTAAATTTGATTCGATTAAGTCGAATCTTGAATTCGGATTCGGATTTTGAATATCGTTTACACCCCTAATTAGATTTGGAATCCCATTGTTCTATTAGGAGAGAGTCTGATACACTTGGGCTATTGAGACTAAGAACCCGGTGAAGCTAATGGAAAGCTCCCAACTAGTCACCAACCTGAGAAGCTCATAGGTGGAAGTTTGAAGACTGGTGACCTTAGACATGGATCTAGGTGTCATACCCGAACCTCATGTATCATACAGCACATGTCAATCTAGTCATTTAGGGTGTCAGCCACCTCCACTCTCTTTGCCTACTTGCCCCTTATGGCGTCCACATAAAATCATAACATAAAATAAAAAATCAATTAAAATAAATAAAAAGTCAAGAGTCCAATAAACCTAAAATAAAATGATAAAAATAAAAACATATAATAATAAATAAAAAATAATTGTTTGCATTTAATTGTACGAGTGATTTTGTTATAGCATCAAGGATGGTACCGACTGTTTGGCTAGACATATGGCCACTCATCCAAAAACTAATAATAATCAAAATCAATCACAAATTGGGTGTGGTGTTTTGGATCATTTTCAATATTTTCAATAAAAAATGAGGCAAGAATTAGGTAAATATATTGCACATGTTGAACAACCATTTTTATTAGTTGAAGACCCTAGGTTAGAAAGATTTTTACAGCAATTAGTAATCTCCTAATTTAAAAAGGTTTCTATACATTTAGAGCATATGCTATAAAATTTTTTATTCATATAAACAATTTAATTTTATATTTTCCAACTATTATTCTAAAATTGAACTTACATCACTTCCAAATATAATATAAGTTATATTTATGTTATGAGGCATTTAATTGATGAGCATTGGCTTTTATAAAGAAGAATTTTAAGTTTTACAAGACTTGAATGACCATATACTAGTTCAATAATTTCTAAATACTTTAAATACTTATGAAATTGAAAATAATTTTTTTATATTAGTTTTGGTAGCGCCAGTACTGATTCAATATTAATTATTTTAAAATATTAATTAAAAGTATGTTTAAATGGTAAATTATTTCAATTAGATGTGCATGTCACATATTAAATTTATATGTTTGAGATGCTTTAAATATTATTTCTTCTCGTGTTTCTAAAATTAGAAATTATAGTATATATTAGAAGTTCTGGTATAAGAAAACAAGAATTTAAATGTTTATATCAAAATATAGTTTAAAATATAGAAATTTTCTATTAAATGTTCAACATAGGTGGAATTCCAACTATTCTATGCTAGAAAGTTATATTTCTACAAAGACATTCTTACTAATTACAATGTGTATAAAAGATTTTTACAAATTTTTTATCATACAACAAATGCATTTTCGGGTGTTTATACCCAACTTCTTTTATTTTAGTTAATCAATTATTTATAATTAGTGAATGTTTTTTAAAATATAGAAATAATTTAAAATTTTAAAATATTATTAATGTAATGGTAGTTAAATTTAAAAAATATAGAAAAAATATTTCTCCTCTATATTGCTTAGTTGCAATATTAGATCTTAGGATTAAGATGTTAAAATATTATTAACATGCCTCACCACTGATCTCACATCCACATCCCACCATTGTATTGGGAACATCTTTCATGAATAATAAATAGGAAAATTCCTAAACAATAATACCCTAAACTTTGGGGGTTGTGTCAAGTCAATCCTTGAACTTTAAAATGTGACTCTATAATGCCGTTTCAAATTTTGTTTAATAAGTCATTGCCAAAAACAATCTATTAATAAATAAGTGAAATGATAGAAATACCCATAAAGTGCCATCTAATATTCTTTATCTACCACTTCCACATAAACCAATTCAAGAACAAAGTGGCTTGAATTGATAGAATTTCAATCGCAACATTCATTCTCAACAACGATCATCAAACCTTGCCAAGACATAGAGTGTTCATCATCAAATATTTGAAAACCTGAGCACCAAGAACTGCCATAGTAGCGGCTTTAATCATTGTCGTTTCAAAAGCCACTCAACAGTAAGAGTTCACATGTGCGCCCCCACAGCACATCCCACCTTGTATTAGAAATATAGAGTTCACATGCATGCCCTCTTGTAGAAATCGTTTGAATATTAGAAGATATTCTATTACCTTATATATCATAATCTTAGCTGTAAACTTCTAGAATTTAGGTTGTAATTATGCTCTATAAATTAGCTAGTTGTCGTTTTGTTCTTTTTCTCCTAATTTGTAAGCTTCTATACTTGTATAAATTCTCTGTCTACTACAGAATGAATTATGGAATTCAGTATTCCTTTTCTTTCGTGTTTTAGTTCCTATTGTTTTCATAGTATCAGAGCAAATACTGATCATTGAATCCTATAACCCTCAATCGACATGAGTGAAGAAAATTCCTCAAATACAACCAAAAGTTAAGCATATGTTTGAACATAATACCTCTTCCCCTTATTTTCTGAATTCATCTGATAATCCAGGCACAATTCTAGTTTCTTGTCTCCTCAAATGTGAGAATTATCCAACATAGAAACATGCTATGGTGAATGCTCTTCGAGCCAAAAATAAGTTGTGTTTTGTTGATGGCTCTCTACCCAAACCAGACGACGATGATCAAGAAACTCAAGCTTGGGAAAAATGTAACTCAAATGCAATCTTCTTTCAATAAGTAGATTGACAAAAGCCCTTCAGTGTTCAGTCACATTTTTTCCATCATTTTGTGTCTTGTAGGACCTCAAATCGAAGAAATTGATTGGAATTGGTGAATTATGTGATGGCATATACTACTTCCGTGAGCTTCAATTACCATTTACTACAGCTACATCTCTTCCTTCCTCATCCACCTTATGGCATGAACGATTATGTCATCTTTCATTTGATTGATTATCTCTAATTCCTGAATTATCTAGTTTATCTTTAAAAAAACTGAACAAATGTGGTGATGTGTTCCATCGAGCTAAACAAACTCGAAATGTTTTTCCTTTAAGCAATAATAAATCTGATTTCCCTTTTGATTTGGTTCATTGTGACATTTGGGGTCCTTATAAGACCCCATCTCTTTCCGGTGCTCATTATTTTCTTACTATTGTGGATGATTGCACAAGATGCACATGGGTTTATCTCCTCAAACACAAGTCAGAAGCACAAAAACACTTCATTCAATTTCATGCTATGGTTAATACCCAGTTTAGTCGTTGTATCAAACAAGTTAGGAGTGATAATGGTCTAGAATTTACTGCTGGTCCTATGTCTAACTTTTTTTCTCTTAATAGTATTTCACATCAAACATCTTGTGTTGATAACCCGCAACAAAATGGAATAGTAGAGCGTAAGCATCGTCACTTATTAGAGGTTGCTCGTGCTCTTCGATTCCAAGAAAATCTACCAATCAAATTTTGGGATGAATGTGTTATGACTGCAGCCTATCTAATAAATTATACTCCTATACTTAAATTGTCTATCAAGAGTCCTTATGAGATGTTATTTTCAAAGCCTCCATTATACTCTCATTTACGTGTCTTTGGTTGTTTGTGTTATGTGCATGATAAAAATCGATCAAAAGATAAGTTTGCAACTCATTCCAAGCCTTGTATTTTTATTGGTTATCCTATGGGACAAAAGGGATATAGAGTTTATGACATGAAATCGCACAAAATCTTTACATCACGAGATGTCATTTTTTATGAAAATCAATTCCCTTTTCATTCTCACAACCCTCCAAAAGAACCAAATGTAGTTGTTCCTTTACCAATTATTGATTCTTTGGAGACATCAACTGTTATGCCTCCTTGTCACAATTCCCAAATACAATGTCCACAAACTGATCTTGAAGATAATATTAACACACCTGCCTTCGTTGACTCTAACCATGAGGTTACATCATCATCACAAGACTCACCTACACAAATCTCGACCAAACAATCAAGTCCCACACAAAATTCTCTTCCTAACTCATCACGACCTCAAATGACTCGTCGCCTTCCCTCTCGTCTTGATGATTATGTGTATCAGCTTCCTGGAGTAGATAAGCTATCACAGCCTACATCCAACGCAATTTCTTCAGGTACTCTTTATCCTATGTCATGTCATTTGTCTTATTCTCGTTTTGTTCCATCTCATCAAGTTTTTCTTGCTAATATTGCTGTTGTTAGTGAGTCTAAATCCTTTTCCCAGGCTGTCAAAGACCCGAAATGGTGTGAGGCTATGAAATAGGAAATTTCTACTCTAGAGAAAAATCGTGCTTGGAGTTTAGTGTCATTACCCTCAGGGAAGAAACCAGTTGGTTCTCGTTGGGTATACAAAGTAAAATAAAAGTCAGATGGTTCTGTTGAGTGCTATAAGGCACGGTTGGTAGCCCAAGGATATACACAAATTGAAGGTTTGGATTATACCGAAACCTTTGCTCCCGTTGCAAAATTAACTACTGTTAGGTGTTTGTTGGCTGTTGCTGCTGCAAAAAAAATTGGGAATTACATCAATTAGATGTGAATAACACTTTTCTCCATGGTAATTTACATGAAGAAGTTTATATGTCTCCTCCTCCGAGTTATCTTTCACCAAGTGATACTCGTGTTTGTCAACTTCATAAATCTTTGTATGGGCTAAAGCAGGCTCCTCGTCAATGGTTTGAAAAGTTTTCTTTGTCGTTGAGGAAATTTGGCTTCGTACAATCTCATAATGATCATTCTCTCTTTACTTTGACTGAAGGTACTTCTTTTCTTGCTCTCCTTGTCTATGTGGATGACATGATTATTGTCGGGAATGATGTTTTGTAGATTCAAAAGCTAAAAAATTATCTCAGTACATGTTTTTCTATAAAGGATCTTGGTACTTTTAAGTATTTTCTTGGCTTAGAGCTTGTCCGTTCTCCTCTAGGGATATCTCTTTGCCAGCGCAAATACACTCTTGACCTCTTGAAAGAAACAGGAATGTCTGGTAGTAAACCATCTTCTTTTCCTATTTCGCAACAACATCGACTGTCTTTAGATTGTGATGAATCGTTAAAAGACCCAAGCCAATATCATCGCTTAATTGGACATCTCATTTATCTCACTGTTTCTTGGCCCGATATTACTTATGCAGTACAACTTCTCAGTCAATTCATGCAAAAACCTTGTCATCCTCATCTTGATGTTGCCTATCATGTTCCTCGTTACTTGAAGAGTTCTCCTGGTCAAGGTCTTTTTTTCCCTTCAAATAGTGATTTTTGGATCAAAGCTTACTGTGATGCCGACTGGGCAAGTTGTTCGATGACACGATGATCTATTACAGGGTATTACATTTTCCTTGGTGCGGCTCCTACCTCTTGGAAATCCAAGAAACAACCCATAGTCTCGCGCTCCTCTACAGAATCAGAAAATCGGTCTATGGCTTCTACAACTAGTGAGCTAATATGGTTACGTGGTTTACTTGCTGATCTTTCCCTATCACATTCTCAACCAATGCTTTTGCATTGTGACAATCAATCGGCTTTACACATTGCTGCAAATCCCGTCTTCCATGAGTGCACTAAACACATTGAAATCGACTGCCATTTCATTCGTGAACACCTACAATCTGGCATCATTGCTACAAAATATGTTTCAACTCAATTCCAACTGACAGATATCTTAACTAAAACTTTGGGACGTGATCGTTTTCATTTTGTTCTTTGCAAGTTGGGCATTCAAGATCTCCATGCTTGAAGAGGGATCTTGAAGAAATCGTTTGAATATTAGAAGATATTTTGTTACCTTATATATCATAATCTTAGCTGTACCCAATGAGCTCCAATTGTCCTTTGATTAATCCGATTACAACATCATTAAATGATCGTTGGATGGGATGGCTTCCAAGCCTTAGAACTCCTCCGGTTGCCATGCCAAATTTGGCATAGCTGGGGCTTCCCACCAGAATGCATTTTGAGCGGTTCCATCACTAACTAAAGGTTGAAACCCAGAACTACTGTTTGATTCCTGAATTGCGAACTGTGAAATTTACTCCTGTTATTGCTTGCAGTCAAACTCAAGTTGACCTGGAAACAGCCGCAAAGGTTCTTTAATCAAGTGGACATTGATGGCCAGATCCGTCTGGCTCTGCCGGTCCACAACATTTGAATTATCTGCTAATTCATTCGAATTGGAAGAAGTGGAAATGTTGAGAGACACATCGACCTCTTTTTCGCTTGAAAATTCAGGTGTAACAAGTTCAGAACCCAAACTTGAATTCTGAGTCAAGAACTTGGCAAAAACAACGGCAAGATCGATGTTTGAAGCATCTGTGGCTGCTGTTGTCGGCACCACCGTTGAATTCGCAACCGATGACGAGCCATCTCCAGAAAAACCGAGGGAGATGGAGACGGCTTTGGTCGATGGAAACTTTGAAGATTTCGCTCGATGGGTTATCTTAAACTGCCACGAACTGGTACATTTGGTAGAGATCCACCTTTGGTCCAGTACCTTCGACAACCCTTACAGAAGTATCGAGGCTGTGATAGGTTGTAGTTGTTATAGTAACAGAATTTTGTGTTTGTAGAGGCGCATGGAGGGCAGTTGGGAGCTACTTCGACGGTGGGCTTCCATCTGTCATCCATCACCGAGGATCTGGATGAGCATGGGAGCATTTTATTACCTGATGTGAACATCATTTATGACCACAACTGACAGGAAGGGGGAATATAAAAGGATATATGGACTTGAGAACTATGGTAGGGGAACATTGGAGGAGAGCGGAATTGTTGATACTATGAGCCGTGGTCGGTTCTAGCCTCGTAGGGCTGGGGCGAAGGTGGGTAGAGGCGGCGTTGCCGGAGGTGGGCGGAGTTGTTATCGGAAGTTGTTGGAGGCGGCGGTAACGCTGATACATGGTGGTCATTGAAGTTCATGAAACTAGGGCGTAAGTGGTTTGGAGGAGAAAAAAAGAAGAATAATGTATTTATCTTTTTTTAACATATTTTTTAAAAAGTTAATCTATTTTAAAAAATTTATTAAAAGAATTGCTTTTATTAATATTCCTTAACAACTATAATATCTCTAATGACAAATACGGGTGACGATGAAATATCATCGGGTGATGCTCTTGTACTCTGTACAATGATCGTGGTCCGCTCTGTCTTGTATTCGTGGGTCACAGCCGTAAATTCTCCGCATCGTATCGTCATTCATCAGTGGTCCATCTCTTTTACCTTTCTTTCGGGCACCTACCCACCATTGGTTCAAACTTCCAAGTGGGCTCTCGCTTCCAACTTCGACGTCTATTTTTTTTTCTTTTCTTTTGTTCCATTATGAAATTAGAAAAATCTATAACTATCAATAATAAATGTGGTAATTAATCCGATGGTATTCATCAAAATTCACGGTTCTGATAGGTTAAAGTTACTTGTATGATACCTTTCCCGGCAATATAGACTTATGTCTTTTTTTAGGACAATTCCAAAATAGTACCTTGAAGTTTAGGATAGTATTAAGTTAATATCTCAATTTTAAAAGGCGTCATTGTACTATTCAAATTTTCAAAAATTGTTAACTTTGTCCTCGCCGATAACCAAATGTTAATTAGCTTATAAAAGAACATAAATATTCTTTTATTTAATTTTCTTTATTTATCGCATTCACATAAATTTCACCAGATTATTTAAAGGGGTAATAACATATAAGGGCAATTTTTGCGATTTAATATCAATAAAAGTAATACTTTTAGAAATTTTAAAAAATAGGCTAACTTTTTAAAAATAATATCAATAAAAGTAATATTTATCATTTTCTTATTGCCATTTGTTCACCAGCACCGCCCGCCACCACCATCCACTGCCACCCGTCGCCACCCATCTTCGCCTCCGCCTCCGGCAACGTTGTTGGAGGTGGCCGGAGGCAAAGGTGGCAGCGGTAGCGCTAGCGGTCATTCTTCTGCCCAGCACCACCACCGCTGCCGCCACCTCTGTCTCCACCCACCTCCAGCAACGTTGCCAGAGGCAGAGGCGGAGGTGGTGACATTGGGCAGAGAAATGACTACCAGCACCGCTGTCGCCACCTCCGGCAACACTGTCGAAGGCGGAGACGGCAGCTGGCAGCAGCGGACGGTGGTGGCAGGCGAGGGCGGGCGGCGTTGATGAACAAATGGCAAGAAGAATGATGAACAATATTTTTGCCCTTTATTGATATTATTTTTAAAAAATTAACCTATTTTTAAAATATTATTTTTATTAATATTAAACCCAAAAAGTTGCCCTTATATGCTATTATCCCTTTAAAGACACTTCTATTCGTCGAGACACTTTTCAAAATGCCCTTACCACAATTGCAACAAGTCGCAGAGGTTGGTGAAGTTACAAGCGGGATATCAGGGAATTGGAGGAGCTACTTTCCAAGTTAAACCCCATGGCTGAAGAATTTGTTCCTCCTTCCCTCGTTAACCATGGATCAGGGAGTGGCCTTTTCATGCTAACAACTTTCTCCTGTCAATCCGTCACTTAATATTTGGGCCATGAAATTGAGTTGCAGAAGTGAGCGCTCGAAGGGGTTCTTCCTAGTGTTGCAGAAGTGAGCGCCTGGATTTGCAAGAGCTGGGGTAGGAAGAACAAAACAGAGGTAAGGCTGATGTATGCTTCATGTTTCGAAGGAAACAAAATGGTTTGAAATAAAGCAGCGAAACAATGATCCAAAAGTTAAAGAAAAAATAACAAATCATATCTGTATAAAGAAACAAGTAAACTAAAATTTATTTTAGGACCAAACAGGACTCAAGATCCTCTTGTTTGTGGAGTGCAAACAAAGAAGACATCATGTTTTCGAAAGATTACCCAAATTAAAAGGGTGTTCTATCTTCTATGATTGATAAAAAAAGATAGAAACAAATACAATTGTCATTTCAGAAAAACAATTGTTTTTTTTAGATGTTGCGTTTGTTTTTGTTTTAAGAAACAAAATCTTGCATATTACCGAACAGCCATTAAGTTGTACACAAATAAACAACTTATAACTATAATTGTGATAGGGGAAAAACCTTATACATTTCCAAATTCTTTATCCATTTCATTGTTCAAATTATAGCAATTATAACTACCATACGAGCACATAGGGGGAAAGAATAAGCCGAGTACCGAACTAGGAATTGGAATTCTGCATTTCCCGAAGAATTTGAGTGCTTTTCATTTGCTTTAAAAGAACAGAGACCCAATCCCATCACGCATGTGATCTTAAAGTTATGAAACAGTACAATGTTGATTTAACTACATAACGAGTTCTTCATCCAATCAATAAGAAAATCCATATTGACAACGGTAGAAAAGTTCTTGAACTTGAATTACGGAAAGCAAGCTCATGCATAACAAAATCACAGAAAAATATACACTCAATTTCTTTATGGTTTCGAACTAGGAACATAGAATTGAGATGGTTAGCTTTGCATAGTTAATGTTGCTAACTGTGTTTGGTTATAATTCAAATAAATTTGCACAAATGCAAAACTATACCAGTGCAAATGATTTGAGTATAAATTTTAATCTATTTCTATTTCAAATTTTAGCTTATTTTGTTTGATTACAGTACAAATAAAAACAAAGCAGAATAAAATAAAATCCAAAACAAAATTAAACAAGAATTTGCATTTTTTTCATTTTCATTCTCATACATTTATACTAACACAAATAAATTTACACTGCAACTAAACACAACTTAAAGGACAAAACTCTTGAGAGGGTCTACTTTTCACTTCATGCGGTTGAAAGTCTATAGGATGTATAGAAGTTCGAACTACAAAAGAGGACCACAGAGGTGGGAGAAGCATTATCCAACCAAAGACACGATGAGGTCGGTTTTTACGAAAAACACAGAGGTAAGGCTGATGTTAGGGAGTCGGTTTTTGTTTATTTCGAATTCAGATCTGGAGGCAGTGAAAACTTCAAGAGGGGCTCAGTCAATTTCAAACAGTTTGGGTGGTTCAATAGAACTTGAGCTTGGAGAAAATATCGGTTTTGAACACAAAACTAGTGGTCGGTGTGCACACCAGTTATGACTTTCTGAAATCTATTACGGTGGAGGTTGCAGGGGCAACGGTGTCTATTTTAATTGCTAAGGTAAAAGATAACAAATAATGTTTTTATTGAAAGATAGTTTTAACATTTTTAAAAGTTTTAAAGTCATACGGATACAAATAACTAAAGAACTATTAAAGATAGAGACTAATTTGATAGTTTTTAAAAGTATGAGTATTACAGTAGCACATTTTGAATGTGAAGTTCGGCAGGTTGGAACCTGTTTTCCAGTTTGAGTTCAACGGGATCAAATCCGAAGAATTGGAGCTACGTTCATGGCAAGATGAGCAAGAACAAACATAGCGTTCATATGATTTCAGTAGCTTTACATTGACGTCACTATCCAAGGACCTAACTGGAGCGGGTTTTGATATGTTCCAGCATATCTAAACTGTAATTTCGTCACTATGACGGGGATGGAATTCCGTTTGGCGAGGAAACTTCGACAAACTTAACCAGAAGTTCAATTTTCCTTTTGCGTCTTGTGAGGGTTGACTGATAGCTCATGGTGAGCTCAGAGGTCCTCTCGCCAGCTCTTTGATCGGGATTCCGACCTCTCTGACGAAC
The DNA here is from genome assembly GCF_056320005.1 of Nelumbo lutea. Taxonomy (NCBI): domain Eukaryota; kingdom Viridiplantae; phylum Streptophyta; class Magnoliopsida; order Proteales; family Nelumbonaceae; genus Nelumbo; species Nelumbo lutea. Next base: position 141,577,059 of record NC_142684.1, on the reverse strand, counting down.
TTGGGGTCGGCAAACCTGTGCTCGCAATAGAGCTCTAACGAGGTGGGCTTGGTCGTTCGGATGGCAGATTCATGGATATTGAATTTCATCTGGAAATCCCAGAAGGGATTGGTGTCGTTGTCATTGTCAGTGGGCGTTTGTTGCTTAGAATCTGGGTTGCTGTTGACCGGCAATGCAAAGTTGCAAACAAGGAGCTCTTTGACAGAGCCGGTGAGAGGACTTCTCTTTTTGTGTGACAGACTGGTAATCGAAATTAAAGAGCTCAACGGGAGGAATTTTCTTTTTGGTTGACAGACCGGCAATCCATATTGAGGAGCTCTTTGTTTCCTGGTCTCGGATGGCAGATTTTTTCTTTTTCCAGCAAGGTCATTGGTAAGATTACAAAAATATTTTTCGGTGAGATGCATTTTTATATCAATTAGGTTTCAAGAAAAAATGGTATGAAAAAGAAAAAAAAATTAGTGGAATATTTTGGTAATTTAATGCTTTTCATCATTAACTCAACGATGAAGGAGTATTTATCGCAATATAAAAGCTTAAAGGGTCTTTGTCGCAAATTAAAGAATTTGGGTTTTTTTGTCACTGACCTCATAATACAGAGGATTTCTGTAATTTATCCTTTATTTTTCCCAACCTAAACCGCGAGGAAGCAGCTGATCGAGGTTTTTTTTGTTAATTAATGTTCGTTGCTTTAGGAAACTAAGCATACGGGAAATATTACCGGTGTGCGGCTGGATGCTGGACTGGCTTTGAGGAGTTTACAACTGCGATCCCCGTCGTGTATTGGGAACATCTCCAAGTGATAGCACTAATCTTGATGATGTCGTCATCGGGAGATGTTTTCAATACATGGCAGGGATGTGTTGTGGGACACCATGGGGCATAAATCTGAGAGAGTTCGGGCAGTTTGCATGTTTTTTGTTTGTACTTTACTTTTATTTAACAAAGAAAAATAGAAAGATCTGGTTAGATCAAATTGGAAAGATCCATATTTTATTGGGCATACTAGTGGGGACCCATGTTATATACGGGATTTGTTAAAGAAAGTTAAATAATAAAACACATAAGAGTATACAATTGTTTTATATTTCTAACTTTTTAAAAAATAATTAATTATTTATATTTTATAATACTTTTAATAATTTTTTACAATACAAAAATAACAATAATCTATTTCAGTTAAGCTTGTTCATCGAACTGATGAAACCAACCCATCTGACCAACTCCACCCAAATTGCTCAATTTCTAATATTTTCGGTTGAAATTGGGATCAGTTTCGCTGTGGCCATTTGTAAATTGATCAAAATCGAATGACCCAATCATAAATATATATTAATATTTTTATATTTTAAATATAATTTTTTAATACAGGAAGGTGGGAAAATTCCCATATTTCTTAGTCTCAGATATTTTTATATTATAAATTTAATTTTTAATAATATTAATATACTTTTTAAAATTTAAAATTAATTTTTCAATATAATTTTTTAAACCAATTGAGAAAACCGAAAATCATCCCAAACCAATACAACCTAATTTAGTTGGTTTTCACTAATGGTCAATAGATTTAAAGTAACCCATTCCCCAACCTGACCATGCCAATTTGGTTGGCCAAATAGCCCACAACCAAACTAAACCAGGTCGTGATCAATACTCCTAATTTCATTTAAATTAATATTTTAATATCTAATAAATAAAAGTAGTTTAATATCTATGAATCAATTTTTTGTGCTAAGTACCTCATCATTTGGTTTACTTCCAAGTGGCCGATGACTCAGAGGCCGAAGTGAACTTTTGCTAGATGAGGACCTAGATGCCAAGCTGACCAGGCCGAGTTGGGGGCAGATTAGGTGTCGAGTTAACTGAGCCGAGCTGGGCAGGTTAAGTGTCGAACTGACTGGGCCGAGCTAGGCAGGTTAGGTGACGAGCTGACCAGAGGGCCGAGCTGCCTAGTGGCAAGTTGGATTGATTGTTGAGCTTCGTAGTTCTTTAGAGACCTGCAAGGAATCAATGTTAGAAGACCTGGGGTGGCTAACCCGGCGAGGTTGCTCCGATGCTTAAGTCAGTACTCTCATAGTAGACTGCGATCTAAAAATCACAAAGTATGAGAGCTAGAATATGTTTACTTGTCCCCCTATGCCATTGGGGTTGGTGCCTTTATATAGGCATTGTTTTGGCGTGGGCTTCACGCACCGCATTCGAGATTTCCGACAAGTCGTCTAAGTGGTCTGAAATTCCCTGAGGTAATCGCCATGCACGTTGACGACCCTCCGAATCATTCGGCATGTGGTCCAATTCCCAAGGATCATGGGAGTGTTAGGATATGCATGCCGAATTTGTTGGTGAGTACGTTTCGCAGGTCGCCAGGTTGGCGCCTGTGCCAGGCTGCCAGTTCAGCGCCAGGGCCAGGTTGCCAGGTTGCGCCAGGGGCAGGCCGCCAGTTTGCGCCTAAGCTAGGCCGCCAGCGCCAGGTCGGGTGTCACCTAGTTGTTCCGAGGTGCCATGTGTCACAATATCATTGGTGGGCCAAATCCGCCCTCATCAATATCCAATAATTATTAAAAATTTATAGTGAAAAATGCACAATAATTAAAAAAGTATTGATAATAAAAATAAAATAATTGCAATAATCACAAAAATACTAAAAAATATATTAAGTCAGTCAATAAATATTGTAATCTCAAATAGTAGTTTAATCTCTAATAAATATCAATGAATAAAGTACCTCAAAAATACAGTAAATACAATAAGTATAATACATTTAATTTAAAAAGTTAAATAATAGTAGTTTAATATCCAATAATTATTAAAATTTTTTGTTAAATAACAAAACAAATATAGATTTATACATAATTATTGAAAATATATTTATCAAAAAACTATAAATAATTTCTGAAAATACAATAAATATTAATTTTAGTATATTAAATATATAATAAATATAGATTAAGATTTTAAAATCATTATTAATGAATACTATTTTTTTGAAAATTATTTTTCTAGAATTATTAATTGATATAAGTGAAATTGGTTATTGAAAATATTATTTAGTTATTTAAATAAATCCTTATTTAAATTTTATAATTTTAATTATTAATTGAATATAATAATCTATAAAACTATAATTTATTCTATTATTACATAATTTCATTATTAATTTTGTAAATTTTAAATTATTATTAATTTTAATATTATGTTATGATTTTTTTATTTTAAATTTTTTAATTTATTGCATAATTTTGTTACTTTAACTATTTAAAATATAGTTATGTTAAATATTTCATTATTTAAAATATTTAGTTATTAATCTTTAAATAGTATATAAGATATTTAAAAATACTCATTATTTGAGTTTAAGATATTAAGTTATTGAAATATTAAGAATAATGTTAAATTTCTGTTATTTGAATAACATTTAATTTGATCAATCTAAAAAATAATAATTTATATTGTTAGTACATAATCTCGTGATGAATTTTATAAAAATATAAAACCATTAATAATATGAATATTATTAAATCTATTTTAATTTTTTTTGGGCTTTTAATAAATATTTTAAAGTTTATACTATTATTACATAATATCATTATTAATTTTGTAAAAATATTAAATTATTATTAATTTGAATATTATGTTATGATTTTTTATTTTATTGCATAATTCGTTATTTTCACTTTAAAATATAGCTATGTTAAATATTTTGTTATTTAAAATACTTAGTTATTTAAATATTTAAATAATATATAAAATATGTATCATTATTTGAATTTAAGATATTTAGTTATTAAAATATTTAAATAATTAAACCTTTTTCTATGTAATTATTTAGCTACTTTTAGTATTTTATTATTTGAGATATTTAGTTATTAAAATATTGAAATAATATTTTATTCTTTTAATGTTAAATTTCTATTATTTGAATAACATTTAATTTGAATAATCTAGAAAATCATAACTTATATTGTTAGTACATAATTTCGTGATGAATTTTGTAAAAATATAAACTATTAATAATATGAATATTATTAAATCTATTATAATTATTTTCTTTGCTTTTAATAATTATTCTAAAGTCTATACTACTCTTACAGAATTTCATTATTAATTTTGTAAAAATATTAAATCATTATTAATTTCAATATTATGTTATGATTTTTTTATATTTTATTGCATAATTTCGTTATTTTAACTATTTAAAATATAGTTATTTTAAATATTTCATTATTTAAAATATGTAGATATTTAAATATTTGAATAATATAAAAAATATTTATTAATACTCATCATTTGAATTTAAGATATTTAGTTATTGAAATATTGAAATAATATTTTATTTTTTTTAATGTTAAATTTATATTATTTGAATAATATTTCATTTGAATAATCTAGAAAATCATAATACATATTGTTAGTACATAATTTCGTGATGAATTTTGTAAAAGTATAAAAATATTAATAATATGAATATTATTAAATCTATTATAATTCTTTTTGTTTTTTAATAATTATTTTAAAGCTTATACTATTATTACATAATTTTGTAAAAATATTAAATTATTAATTTTTTGAATATTATGTTATGATTTTTTTTATTTTATTCAATAATTTCGTTATTTTAACTATTTAAAATATAGTTATATTAAATATGTCATTATTTAAAATATTTCGTTATTTAAGTATTTAAATAATATATAAAATGTTGAAAAATACTCATTATTTGAATTTAAGATATTTAGTTATTGAAATATTCAAATAATTAAATATTTTTTATATAATTATTTAGCTAGTTTTAATATTTTATTATGTAAGATATTTAGTTATTGAAATATTGAAATAATATTTTATTTTTTAATGTTAAATTTCTATTATTTGAATAATCTGGAAAATCATAATTTATATTGTTAGTACATAATTTCGTGATGAATTTTGTACAAATATAAAACTATTAATAATATGAATATTATTAAATCTATTATATTTATTTTTTGTATTTTTAATAAATATTTTAAAGTTATTATATAATTTGCTAAAATATTTAAATAATTTTTAAAATTTTAATTTAAACTTTCTTTAGATAGATGTAGATAAAAATGGCAAAGAGGATAAATAGGAATTAGAGATAATTTGGAGAGAAATTCTATAATAAATTAGAGATAAGTTAGGATATAAATAGGAATTGGAGATTATTTAGGAGAAAGTGGGGGGAAGTAGTTTAAGATAAATTTTAGTAGAAGAGATTGTTGGGGAAGGGAGCATCTCATTGGTTTTTTAAAAAAATGGCATGGAATAAAAAAATAAAAAATTCAAAAAAAGGAGAAAATTTCTTGACCGCTTTGTTTTAATATATATACTCCCGGGGACTTGTGCAATGCACAAGATTTGTTAAGCAAAAGCTAAATAATAGAAATGGTCATTTTACTAAAACACCACATATTGTTTCATGGATTTACTAAAATCTACCCCATAGTTTGTATTTTACTAAAACACCACTTATAGAAATGGTCATTTTACTAAAACCCATTCCCATCGTGGATTGGGGATAGAGGACAAATTTTATCCCTAGCGGGGATTGGGGATGGGGGTTAATTTCATAATTGGGTAGGGGATGGGGAATATGATCCCCACACCAAACCGGCCCTGTTGCCATTCCTAGTCGACCCTAATATTCATTTAAATAAATTTAATCAAAAGAAAATAAAAATAAAAATACCATTTTGCCCCTAATAAGACATGTGCAACCACTCTATTGGCTATATTTGGTCAATTTTATTTCTATACAAAAAAGTGTTAAGGGTATTTTTGGAATAAAAAATAATGAGCCTAATGGAAAAACAAACACTCCTTAATGAAAGATTGATTAAATAAATAAGTTGTAAAATATAGAGGATATTTTAATAAAATGAAAACTATAAGATTGGTTTAAGTAAATATGTAAAACTATAAGGTGTATTTTAGCGCATACAATTATTTTATATTTTCAACTTTTAAATAATTAATAATTATTCATATTTTATATACTACTTTTAATAAATTTTTATAATACAAAAATAACAATAATTAATTTCAGTTAGGTTTATTCATCAAACTGATGAAACCAACCAACCTGATCAACTTGACCAGATTTAGTCGATTTTCTAGTATTTTAGGTTGGCTTGGGTTAAAAAAATTTCCAATTTGATCAAGTTGGATCAATTTCACTTTGGCCTTTTGTAAACCAACCAAAATCGGATGACCTAACCATGATATATATTAATATTTTATATTTTAAATATAATTTTTAATATAGAAAAGTGGGAAATTTCCCATATTTCTTAGTATAAAATGTTTTATATCATAATTTTAATTTTTTAAATTTATTTTTTAACAATTGTGTTGTATTTGTTAATTTTTAAATTTAATTTTTAAGTTTAAATCTTTTGAACTGATTGACCAAACAAAAAAGTCAACCCAACCCTATACAACTTGAGTGGGTCAGTTTTCATGAATGGTTAGTCAGTTTTAGCTGACCAACTCTCCAACTTGACTAGGTCCATTTGGTTAGCCAAACAACCTACAATCGAACCAAACCAACTCATGAACACTCATAATTTCAACTAAATTAATAGTTTCATATTTGATAAATAACAATAGTTTAATCTCCAATAATTATTGAAAATTTATAGCAAAAATACACAATTGTTGAAAATGTATTGATAATGAAAAATACAATAATTACAAAAATAAATAAGTACAAAAAATATATTAAATTAATCAATAAATAGTATAATCTCAAATAATAGTGTATATTAAGAGTTTAAAATTATTATTAATAAATATTAAATTTTATGAAAGTTATTTTCTCAAATTATTAATTGATATAAGTGAAATTTGTTATTTACAATATTATGTAAAAACATTAAATTATTATTAAAGTTATTTCATTAATAATTTTGTACAATATTAAATATAGTTATGTTACATAACTTTTGTATTTTAACTAATTTAAAATATAGTTATGTTAAATATTTTATTATTTAAAATATTTAGTTATTTAAATACTTAAATAATTTATAAAATATTTAAAATTTACAATATTAATTATTTATTGAATTTAATAATCCACAAAATTATAATTTATACTATTATTACATAATTTCATTATTAATTTGTAAGATATTAAATTATTATTAATTTCAATATTATGTTATAATTATTTTTCTACTTTTAACAATTTTTTTAAATTTATTACATAATTATGTTATTTTAACTATTTAAAATCTAGTTATGTTAAATATTTAGTTATTTGAATATTTACATAATATGTAAAATATTTAGAATGTTTTGTTATTTATTGAATTTAATTATCCATAAAATTATAATTTATACTATTAATACATAATTTCATTAATAATTTTGTAAGGTATTAAATTATTATTAATTTCAATATTATGTTATAGCTATTTTTCTACTTTTAAGATTTTTTTTTTAAATTTATTACATATTTCATTATTTTAACTATTTAAAGTCCAGTTATGTTAAACATTTAAATAATATGTAAAATAATTATAATTTTTTTATTACTTGAATTCTATTTATTTAAAACTATTACATATTACTAAATATTTTGTTATATAATTATTTATTTTTAGTGTTAAATTTTTATTATTTGAATAACATTTAAATTGATAATCCGAAAAACAGAATTCAAATTATTAGTACATAATTTCATGATGTATTTTATAAAATTGTAAAATTAATTTTTGTATTTTTAATAAATGTTTTAAAGTTATTATATAATTTTGTTAGAATATTTAAATAATTATTAATTTTTAATCCAAACTTTATTTAGAAAGAAATAAATAAAAAGTGGGGGAGAGGAAAAATAGGAATTAGAGATAATTTAGGAGAGAAATTCTCTATTAAATTAGAAATAATTTTGGAGATAAATAGGAATTAGTGATAATTTAGAAGATAAATAGGAATTAGAGATAATTTAGGAGAAAGTGGGGGAGGTAGTTTAGGAGAATTTTAGGAAAAGAGATTATTTAAGTTTTTTGGAAAGTAAATTTTATTGATTGTTTAAAAAATGATATGAAATAAAAAACAAAAAATAAAAAAAAGAAAAAATTTCTTAATTCCTTTATAAATATATATATATATATATATATATCTACCTGGTTTCACGCCAGATGCGTTCACGTGGGAATGCGACATCATCAAATCGGAGTCTGCGCGAAGATATCGTGGGAATGCCACTGGAATATGTATCTGGTTTCACGCCACATTGGATGCACTCACGTGGACATGTAAGATCATCAAATCGGAGTCCGCGCGGAGATATCGTGTCAAATCCCGTTGGGCATATGTATCTGGTTTCACGCCACATTGGATGCGTTCACGTGGGCATGCCACATCATCAAATCGGAGTGTGCGCGAAGATATGGTGTCAAATGCTGTAGTCGTGGCGGTGGTCGCGGCACGAGCGCCCACGACGAGCTGTTTCCTCCACACTCCCTGTAATTCAAATTTAATTTAATTTATTAAGAAAGATTTGCAGAATATTTGAGGCCGAAGAGAAAGGAGGGGATCAACAATTCAACAAATTTGATGGGGCCCACGTTACACGTCAGACTTCTAGCCCAGGTGCTCCTCACATGGCTCGTCGAACAACAGTGGATGAGAACCCATCCACATACACATCAGGGAATCTGCGCTTCACCTTCGATGCCAACTTGGAAGTACAAGTCACCGTCGAAAATCCGGGAAAAATAGGATATGAACACGTGGGGGTACGGGGTGCGGTAGATGAGGCTCGGGGCGTCATTCGTGAAACCCTAGGCTGTGGTCTGTGGAGATAATAATATGTTGGTAGAAGATCCTGACTCCTGGTTATGGAAGCAAAACACGCCAATACCTTCGAACAAACAGGTAGGATTTTTTTTTTAATTTCTTTTCATTTTTCTTTAATTACTCTCCTTAAATGACGGTACTGCCCTTATTCACCATTTTTGGCAGGGCAAGGTGGTTTCTATAAATCGTCGCTGCTTGACCTTTACTTTCTTTTCAGGTTTTTGAAATTCCTTTTCGTTTTTTTTAGTTGCAGCGAACGAGTAGAAGAGCAAAAACTATAAGCGATTGAGAGTTGGGGAAAGACTGGTTGTAGAAGCGATGAAGGAATGCGAACTCTGCAACCATCCGGCCAGGATGTTTTGCGATTCAGATCAGGCGAGTTTGTGTTGGGATTGTGATGCGAAAGTTCACGGTGCGAATTTCCTCGTCGCGAGACATTCAAGGAGTCTTCTTTGCCATGTTTGTCAATCTCCGACGCCGTGGAAAGCTTCGGGAGCGAAGCTTGGTCCTACGGTCTCGGTTTGCGAGAAGTGTGCTAATAGTTCCAGCGGGAGGGTGGAGCGAGCTGGAGTAGTTAGAGCTGATGAAGAAAGCGGAGGGAGCGACGATGAGATTGATCGAGATGTTGATGATGAAGACGATGATGTGGATGATGACGACGACGATGATGATGAAGACGGAGGCGATGACGACGACGATGATCTTGACAGCGACGGCGAGGATGATGACGACGGAGAGAACCAGGTGGTTCCTTGGTCGTCTACCCCGCCTCCGCCGGTCGCCAGTTCTTCTAGCAGTGATGAGTCTTCGAGTAGTGGTGGGGGAGGTGGTGACGAGTCAGCGATGCCTTATTCGTTCAAACGGATGCGTGAGAATGCAGATCTCTGTTATCAAGTATGTTTTAATCACTTCCCTCTCCGATTTTCTCCTCCCTGCTTGCAACTCTAAAGCATTCGTGGATTAATCAGAAACATATCTATAGATTTTTTTGTAATTGATAGATTTCCTCGAACAGAAATTTTTTGTTTCTCTTATTTTGCTTATCCGCTTTGAATTCGATGGTTTCAATTTTTTCCTATTTTAAAACCTTCAGTATAGGGATCCTGTGAGGGATTGCTATACTGAAGAATCTAATGGTGTCTTAACGGTCAGGATCTTATGATGGCAGGATGATCTCGGCTGTTCGTCATCCCACCTAAACAACGATAACCTGGGGGCAGCGGCCGATCGGAACTTGGCGGACGGCGAAGCTACGTCTTATCGAGCTTTATTAATGCCTTGGAGGGATCGAAAGAGAAACATAGGCGAATCGACTTCGGAGGCGCTCGCTAGCTCGCTTAAGAGATTCCATCGAGACAAACTTGCCAGTAAAGACAACTCCTCGGTGATATTTGGTTTTACTAGAGCCGTTGATCTCGTGTCCTCAAGCGCTCAGTAGTCCTTCGATCTAAATTAGCTTTTTTTTTTCGTATTTTCTTTACTGATTTATTGATCATGTTTTCTAACACAAATCTCGATTAATCACTCATTCTAACCTTTACTATTACTTAGCATGTATTAGCGGAGTTCTGGAGTGCCTCATTGAATAAGTGCTTAAAAAACTAAGTACTTATTCTAATAAGTACTTTACTTTGACGAAAAAAAATAGTTATTTCAAACCGGGGTAGTATTAAATGACGAGCCAAGACAGTCAATTATTAATAATTAATTAACTACTTAAAATAAGCCCAAAATTTAGATTTTTCAAATAAGTAATTATTCGAATTTATTTTCTTAAAGGCAAATAAATGCTTATTGATATGGTTAGGGGCCCAAAATAACTACTTATTCAGATAATCACTTATTTTTAAGCATTATCAAACTTCTCTTCCTGTCGTTCATATGCCAACAAATTTGCTATTAATCAGTTCACACATGTGAAAACAATACACCGGCTGAAGATTCATGAGATCACCAAGAGAGGAGGTTCACCCTGGTTGAATGAGAAGGTCTTTTAGAGGTTGAACCATCTAAGCCGACGGTTTTACTGTTTTATTTGGTTGGCTCATCTGACATTATGGCTCAGTTTGAAAAGAGTATAAATGCAAATATATACAATATAAATATATACAAAATAATACAGAATAAAAGGTTTTACATTCTAATATTTGCATTTGTACTCCTTTTAAACTGAACGAATCGGTCCATACTACCCATGGATAGGAAGTTAACCTCTGTGGTGAACTGAGCACGCCTGTATTGTTGTCTCAAGCGTGTGATTTTACGTCAGTGGTTCGCTTGGAGCTCAGCCGTACTCGTTTCGGTGGTGAAAAGTTTTAAGCGAGAGGAAGAAAAAAAAGCCATGTCTTCTCTTATCCCTATTTTTATTTCATTTATATAATTTTTCATATATTGAATGCTTGGAACGTCCGTTAAAAGTTAAAACTATTTGTACATGGGAGATCTGACCTAGCATCCTACAATTGGAAGTGAAGAAAGTGGTGCAGGACGCAGTATTAGGAGATCCGGACTCATGAATGCTGTGCTTACTGCTTGTGCAGGTTGCGAGTTATCTTCCATAGTATTCTTATTTTTTAACTATTATCTTTTTTTTATTTAAAAGAAATTATCCATATTATATCACCGTGAAATCGTCTTCATCGGTGTCAACAAATACCGCGGCCAGTTTTGAAGCACGTTTGAAGCAATCAACCGAAAAACATATGGAACCTAAGAGCAAGTGTGCGTGGCTCTCGTATGCGCCGGTAGGCTAAACCTGCACCCTTGCACAGTTGCACACTTGCACTTGCAGAAAAAGTCGATCACTGAAATCCACCTATTTGATTTCTTGTCATTGCATGCTCGCCACATGTTTTGGTTATTGGTGAATCGTGATTATTGAAATATTAACTGCATCATTGCATGGGGTCTAGATATCTCACAAAGTAATGAGTAATGGATAACATGAACTGCGTCGTGGCGTGGTCTTGCCCAGAATTTAGATATGTTGGGTGATTTGCTTGGAATGAGTTTGGATCTCCGTCTTCCTATTCCTTGTTCACTTTTCCTAACCCACATGTCAGTACAGAGTAGTGGGCACTGGGCAGTTTTTATATTTTATATTTAAAATAAAGAACCTAAAATATATGAAGATAATTTGAAAGGAAATTATAAAAAATTCATTAGAATTTTTCTTAAACTCACCACAAGTTTTTAAAATGTCTAAAACTCATCATATCACTAACTTGACGTTAAAAAGACTAACTATTTTTAATATATTACCATTTTAACATTCATAGAAAAATATAAAATATAAATATATGTAAAATATATACATATATTTTAATATTTAAATATAAAAAAAGGAAAAGTTAAATTAATATTTTCAAATATAAATTACATAAAAACACAGAAATTGCAAAAAATATAAAAAATTGTAGAAATTGCACACAAAAATAAAAAAAAATATTTTCAAATTATAGAAACTATAGAAATTGAAATACAAAATCAGAAAATAAAAATTGTAGAGAAAACACAAAAAAATTATAGAAAAACAAAGAAATTATAAATAAATAACAAAAAATACAGGAAGTTTTATAGGTTGTAGAAAATAGAAAAATAGAAAAGTGTAAAAAAACAGAAATTATAAAAAACATTAGAAATTATAACAAAACACTAAAATGTAAAAAAAAATGAAAAATGAAAAAGACCCTTTTGATTTAACTCGCCATTCAAGGGTGATTTAGTCATAAAATTTTTTATTTATGCTGACATGGACACCTCTTTTAAGAAACATTAATGGTGTACTAAACGGAAGGTGAATTTTGGAAAATAAAAACTTAGTGACATAGTGAGTTTTAGACGTTTTAAAAAGTTGTGGTGAGTTTAAGAGATGCTGAAAACTCTTAGTGAGTATTAGATTATTTCCCTAATTTGAATTATCCAATCAGTAGGGAAAATTCATCTGTTTGAAAAATAAGCCGATGAAAAATAGGTTGAGTGAACTTAAAATTAGAAAACATTTGAAACAAAGAGTTTGATTGATGAATTATTTGCATAAGAATAAATGGTTTTCTTCCTCTCACTTTGAAGGCCCAATTTCAGCAAGATGAAACTACACCAAGTGCTATCAACAATGAGAAATTTCACTAAGATCTTAAACCATTGCCCGACAATATCAATTAAGTTAGATCTCAAATTAACCATTATTACGCACCATAGCCATTGACAAAGAAATAAAAAAACTGATAAACAGCAGCTGTCTAGTTCAATCATTTCAATGGATGGCTCCTCTAGCCCTAATAATGAGCTCGTCTTTAATGGAAGTGATTTTCAATAACAGAGTTAGATTGAACCCCAAAACTTAAGACTACCTATAACTAGTCCTTGAAGACAAAAAACACAAGTCTATTTGTAGATGACTCTCTCTATTGATAGAAGATTTGAGAAGAAAAACCAATTGTTTCTTTGTAGAATTTCTGCTTTGAAGTTGCAATTGTAAATGACTTCCGATTGAAGCTTAAAGAAGAAAAGGATTTCCTTTTTATTTCACTTTTTCTTATTTTTACAGTTTCTAAACTTGCATTATGTAAATATGACGAAAAAACTCGTCATTTAATTTTCCCACACGTGAATTGGATGCACATAAAAATTGTGTGATGTGTTCGATTATGATTAGAAATGCATCTATCACTCACCATTCCGATTTCCGAGTGCAGAAAATCCAAATGAAGGAATGGTGCAATTTAGCAGAATAACGCATAGAGGCGTATTTGGAAATTTGGATGGAGGGAACCGGATAGTAATGATGTTAAATTTTGGGGAAGCCAATGGGTAGAACACGACAAACCAGCTTCCATTGGTTTTTTTTTTTTTTTTGATAAATAAACTTGACTGTATTATGTTTCTGTTTTTTGCTAATACAGTTAAGTTTGCTTCCATTGATTGCGTCATTTCACGTCTCCGCGACGGATTGGGATGAATTGGGATTATTGCTCTTCTGTTGTTTCCCTTTCGTTTTACTTTATCCAATAAATACATTGGGCGTTACTTTTTTAATACAAAGTTTGGTCGTATAGGGCCGGCTCGATTTTCCTCCATATCCGTCCCTCTAGAAGATACTTCAGTTTTTTTTTTTTTAACATACTCTAAGTTGCTGAAAATATCTTGTGCTTATGGTGGTAAACTATATGTGTTTATTCCCTCTCAATGATGTATGTCACTTATCACATCACATCAAATGAAAGGTTTGTGGGTCGGGCAAGAAAAAAGCAGAAGTGAGAAGGTTCATGGATGTGGTTAAACACCCCACGTGCCAACCATAGAATCAAACTTTGTTTTTGGTCATTTTAACCAGTTTTTAATTGTTCTTTATTAAAGTTGTTTAATTTAAAAGAATAAAAGGAAGGCAACAAAACATTAAAAGAAAAGACAATGGTTACATGTGGCAGGGATGGGTGGCTGTTGAAATAAATGAGTTGAGGTGTGTGGCTGTGGTTTATCCTTTCCAAAGACTAAAATCTTCCACGTTGGAAAATAGAGATAATTTTGGTGTCTTGGATTCTGCTCTCGTGATCTGTGACAACTGACAGGAACCACAAGAGAATTTGTACTCGTACAGTATCCACTTTTGTAGGTTGTGACTTGTGATAGAAGCCACTTGTGTAACCCCTTTTGAGGAGAAAGGAGTGAAGGGACTTTACGCTTGGGTTTGCGGTTTAGACTGTCTTTGGTTGCAGTGCAAATTTATTTATATTAATACAATGTATGGAAGTGCAAATGTAAAAAAATGTATATTCTTGTTTAATTTTGATTTAGATTTTACTTTAATTTAAAACAAAAATATGTCAGAACTTATATTCAAATCATTTACAATGTCATGATTTTACATCACTATAAATTCATTTGCATTATAATTTAGGTATAAATACAAATATATAATATAAATACATACAAAACAATATAAAATATATGGAGAAATACACACAGACCCAATGCAGATTTCTGATTTTTACCTCAGAGCTATAAACACTTAATATGTCAAAAACCCCCATTCTATACGTCAATGCCCACAGGAGAATTAACATAAACCCTAACTGTACTTTGAGCATAAAAATTCTGATCCTGGGCCAAACTGTCATTCTCCCAATAAAGTTTTACACTCTCATGTTTGAATTTGTACTACTTTCCAAACTCAGTCTTAATGTAAAACCATAGACTTGGATTAAAGTTTGAACTGGCTATGGGGGAGTGAAGGTAAATTGAACGAACGTGAGTGTGACCTTTCGAGTGTCCACTGCTTCAGAATTGAGAATGAAATGAATTAGATGAAAGCATTAATTGGCTTCAGTTTAATTTTCTTATTTTTGTATATATCCATGTTCCCATACCACCTTCGAGCTAAAAGATCCCTTCTCAGTACCAACCATTGTTGAGTAGTATCCTTTACTGAGTATAGTTGCACTTGCACATGGCTTCTCTAAGAGGTCATCAGATCCGTTTATTGCAAGGATTAAAGTATCGGCATCAAGTATCGTATCAGATAATTTGGATACGGATATGGATATTGATACGTTTTGGAAATGAATGGATACGATAAAAAACCTGAATACGCTAGAAAAACACATAAAAATTTCATAATACATTAATAATATTAAATTTTAGGTCAAATAACCATAAATAATGTATATTTTAATGATATATATGAAAAAAATATATTACAATTAATATAATATGATGCATAGATATCACACAATTTTATTGATAATGTATCAATCAATAGTCCAAAATGCAAAACATATTTTCCTATTATATTTTAATTATTATATCAATTATTTTTTATTTTACTATTTTTAATTAAAATATCCATTAATAAAATATAAAATATATAATCTCAACTTAAATTATATTAAAAACTATTAAAGTTTTTAAGATACATATCATATGTAAATTCATAATTTTTAACTTTTAAAATGATTATTCCATTATTAATTATATTTTTATTCCTATAATTTTCCAATTAAAAATCTTTTTTTTCTGGTATAAATGTAGATTAGTAGATTTGATAGATTCAATTTAAGATTATATTCTTGAATATTTTGTAAACAATGCTTTTATTTTCTATATATATATCATGTACAAATTTATAAAATTTAAGTACTAAAATAATTATTTCCTTATTAATATTATATTTTTATAATTTTTTTTGAGATTCAAACAATAGTTTGATATAAATGTGGATTTGATATATTATTTATTTTTTTTTATTTTATAAAATAATGATTTTAAATTTGTACACTTATTTAAGTAATGAAGAAATAAGACTTTTATACACTTATTTATGACCATAAAAGATGGAATTGTGTAGTGACTTATAGGCGTGAGTCTTAGGCTTTCTCTTGCCTCTTTGACGTGTGTTCAAATCCTTGCAATTCTATTTTTTAGTAAGAGAGCACGCGTATGGGCGGTCGTGTGACACGTGTAGCAAATTCGATAAAGAGTATATTTAATCAGATCCGATTCTAATATATCTGATTCAAATCTAATCCGGTTAGAATTGTAGTGGGTTTAGGTCTATAATCTATATTGTTAAGCAAATGATTCGAATTTAGATTTTTTTTTTTTTTTCTGTAAATCAGCGGCAAAGCAATTCTCCGAGGTTTCAAGCAAGCGCAATTAATCTCAAATCTAAGGGAGGATGTCATTGTCAATAAGGATAAAAAATATGCGACAAATTTTTGAAAAGAAAAATTAAAAACAAAAAGAGTTGAAACGAGTTGGGATTTGCTCCTCACATCACATCATCTCATCATGCATTGAGAACATCTTCCCATGAACAACATATAAATCTGAATTTGGTTGAAACACCGATACATCTAATAAGGGTGTATCAATATTTAGAACCTTGGTCAATACGATATCCCCAGTCTCATGTGTGTCTCTTTGGGTCATGGTTGAGCTGGTACAAAGAGACATGTGGCTGCCTAGTCATCACCTGGTCAGCTCAGCCACATCGGTATAGCTTGGTCAACTCCGCAGTATTCATTCATTCTGTGGCCTAGGCCGGGCTATACGATTACTGTGGCCTCCCATCTCATCCTTTCAGCCACGTCAGTCACACATCACATGGATAAGCGTAACTATGGATAAGGAAGAATAAGGAGGACAACCCCACTGGGTTAGGACTCTATCCCAAATACCTCGATGGGGAACCTCATCCTGACAACCTCGGTAGCCCAATCCGACAAGGAGACAGATCTTTGGCTATAAAAAGGTATTTCATGCTCAAGGTAAAGGATTCCAACTTCTGACACCCATACTGTTATTTTGCTCGGACCAACATCCCTATAGCTCAGCCTGACCATCCATCCCCTCCTACTGACTTAAGCATCGGAGTACCTACTCGGGGATAACTCCTCGGGCCTCTGACTTCTCCTTTCTTGATCACAAGTTTTGAAGCGCGGCCTCGTCCGTGTATGTCAGCACTGCCTTATTGGCAAAGACTATCTGGTTGCTCTCCTCAGTTCGTACACCACTTCGGATTGAGCAGCATCAGATTGGCGCCATCTATGGGGTATGCACAAAAAACATTTTTTGAAAATCCTTCATTCCTTACCACACAATCAAGAAAGCGATCAAGATGACCAAGAATCAGTCCGAATGATCGACAGGCCGATTCCTATCTCGAGAAACTTGTCGCCACAACTCTACACACCAAATAACCCAACAAAGCCTAGCCACGGTCGACCTTGCGCGATTCCAGGCAATGGAAGGGAAGGTCAACAAGATCTTCAAAATGATGCAGAAATTAGGATCCGCAGCACCGCCCGACGAGGCCACCCCCCTCACGCCCTGTCGTGTACGAAGGATGATCCTCGCCTCGAGGACCCCAAAGCGTGCCGGGCAGACAAGGGTGTAGCACAGTCCAACCAAGAAAAGCAAGATATAGCAAGAAGGTTGTCCCCCTTCGTCCGCTCTCACAGTAGAACGCACCAAACCACACGAATCCCTGCTAAAAAAAGGCTCGGTAGACGAACACCGCCCCGCGTGGTCTTTGCCACCGAGTCCAGCTCTGTGAAAGACCGCACTGTGCGACCTAAGAAGGAAAGGGAAATGCACACCGCGGCCCTGGACCATAGGGATAACGAGATTTGGGAACTCCGACAACACTTGGAAGAGCTGGAGCGTAGCCAAGGCCAAAGAAGCACAATGCCAGTTGTAGATCAGCCTGCGTAACCAACTGCGCCAACCGCCAAGGAACCATCTTTCACTCAAGAGATTGTGGACAAGGTGCCTCCCACAAGATGACGGGCACCTCAGCTTGACAAGTACGATGAGAATATTGATCCTACCGATCACATCGAGGCATTGAAGGCTCAGTTAATACTGCACAGATTTTTCGAGGGCTTGATGTGCAAAGCCCTAGTGGCCACCCTCATAGGTCCAACCCTAACTTGGTATTCCTCTCTGCCTCCACGTTCCATAGCGTCATGGGAGCAATTGGAAACTCAGTTCCGTGTAGAGTTCACAATGAATTAAAAGCACTGGAAGACCTCGGCTAGTCTTATACAGGTACGCTAGAGGAAAGCCGAAACTCTCAAGGACTACCGAGTGAGATTCAACAAAGAGGCATTACAGGTTAGAAACCTGAACCAGTCTGTGGCTGTCACTGCTATTCAACACGGCCTCCGCCCATCACCCAACTTCTCCATCTCCAAAAACCCTCTACAAGCCCCGACTGCACTGATGAGCCATGCACAGAAATACATCAATGTAGAAGAAGAGCAAACACAACTACGGGATGAGGAGGAGAGTCCTGACAAGAAAATGAGAGATACTGAGGAGCGGAAGTCAAAAAATTCAGACCGGGACCATAAGAGCCAAGACCGCCAACCCGATTATAGACCACAGACACCTCCACACCTCTGCGACCTATCGGAATTCACGCCACTGAACACACTGCGGTCTGAGGTTTTGATGCAAATCCGTGACTGCAGCTACGTCCGGTGGCCTGAGAAGATGAAGACACAAGCCAATAAGAGGAACCACGACAAGTACTGAATTGGTTAGTGATGGACAATCGAAATGTCAATATGTTTGACCCAAAAATGGTTTTTGGGTAGTTTTTTTAATTCAATTATTTTTTATCTTTTAACTTTTATTTAGTTGTCACATGCTAATTTATTCGGATTGGAAGATAGAAAAGTTGACCTGGAAACTAGTGGCCAAAGTGGTTTTATTTAGGGGTCAATTTTTAAAATATTGCTTAATTGAGTCTTAATTTACTTATTTAGATTTTACTTAATTAACTTAGTTTCTTTAATTAATTTAATTTACTTATTCATTTGCGTAATTTACATAGTTTGTTAGTTTCCTTAATCATCTTAATTAGTGTAATTTAGTTAACTTACGTGGTGTTTGATAAAACTGTTCAGATGCCCGAAGTTTGAAATATTTGCTTTTTAGATGCAATGCTTATTTGGTGTTGCATCTGAAATATGATTTGATTTTTTTTTTCAGATATGAAATTTTAAGACTCAAGTTCGTCACTTCATGCACTCAAACGCGTTTCAAACATGGCCTAAAGTAAAAAACACCCCTATTCCATTCGATCTCTCTCTCTCTCTCTCTCCCCCTGTCTTCCTGCCACTGCCACTACAACTTGCAATAGCGGTAATTCTCTTTCTCAAGAGGGTGAGTAATAATAATAATATTATTATTATTATTATTATTATTATTAATTATTATTAATTATTTTAATCTTTTTATAGTCATTATTTATTTTTTAATTTTAATAATTTCATTTATTAATTTGTAATTCTTAATTCTTAATTTATTATTTTTTATTTATATTGTTTCAATATTATTTTGAAGTTGAAAATGATTTTTTATGAGATAATGCGAATTGAACTCAACATTTCCAAATAGTATGTTGTAGGAGTAAAATAGTAAAATCAGTAAATTTCGGATGGTAAATGGTTGATGTAACACAAACAAACTTATTGATTTAGAGCTTCTAAAAAGTAGAAAAGCACTTATGTTTCTTTTTAGATTTTAGATTGAAACAATATATTTTCAACTTTTTAAATTTCAGATATCAGATTTATCAAATGCCACCTTAGTTAATTAATTTTATGAAAGTGGTCTTTTTCAGCTTTAGGGTCAAAAGTGGCTTTTTCAATAACATTATATGTTTTTGCCTTAAAATGGCTTTTACATCATAGTTTGAGACAATTTTAAAATGGACAAATTTCTTAAACTACCCTTACTATTGTTTTATAGAATGTGTTTTGACAATTGACCAGCTCTACCACTACCATTAACATCCGTTAATGTTCCGTCAAAATCAGTACACATGTGACATCAAGTGACACAATGTTTTTTTTTTAAATCTAATTCTACCCTCAATCCCTCTCGATACCTAACTTGCAGCATCCACCTCTTCCTAAACTCTCTCTCCTCTTTCTCATCGATTCTCTCTCTCTCTAAGCTTCTAATCGACGCCCCTATTTTTCTATTACCAAAACTACTTTGAAAGTCGTTTTCCGGTGAGTTCACTAAGCTTCTTTTTCGATTCACCATAAGGCAAACAAGGGAGTTGCAGTGGACAGAGCCCCATTTTCAATGACCCGATTGGTAGGCTTCCACCTATCACATATGACATGAATGGACTAGGCGATTCCACAATTGGGAGACAAAAATCTTCTCCACTACTGCACAACAGTGGAGAAGAGGGCTCTAACAGTAGAGAAGAGGGATCTAATAGTAGAGAACTAGGGCGATACAGGTGACTTTAACAGTGGGTTGGTGGAACCATGGGCCGCTACCTAAACTATGGTGGCGATATAGGAATGGACCAGGCGCTGGTGGGCCAGTGATCGAATGATAGTAGAGATCGAAGGCTCTGACCTTGCAATGCCGCCATGGTTCGAACAGGTCCCGGACTTCCTTCCATAGTCACATTCACCACCACCTTCGCTTCCTCATTGTATCTCTGCATTTTCGCCACCCCCAAATTTAGTCGAAATCAAAGCTCGGAGTCGGAATTTGAACACAGATATAAGAAATTATATTGATGAGTAAAAGAAGTTTGACTCGCTGTACCTCGATATTATGAGAAGAGGGAGGCAGAGATATAAGTGGAGACGATGCTGCTATGAACACATCCATACATGTTTGGAGGTGATATAGTAGAACATTGGATTTCGAAGTACTAAGATTTTCGTTGTCGCTCAAGGCCAATCCGACAGTGTAAAGGATCGGTTCGGACTTCAGAGGAGCATCTCTCTAGAAATTCAATTGACTTTGATGGTTTTCAGTGACAAGGTGTCGGAGTTCGCTGACGATGCGGAGGAATAGGTTGCTGTGGGGGTCTAGTTTTCGGGGCTTTTGCGGAAATTCATCGCTTGAAGCTTCTCTTTGATAGGTAGAGAGAGAGAGAGAGAGTAAAGAGGAAGGAAGTTGCTTTGGTTGTGGATTTGGAGGGGAGAGAAATGTTAGACAGTTTTGTATGCCCTTAGCTTCAATCAAAATTGATGTACTTTATGAGTTTATTGTAAATGAATAAAAGTACATATTTGATTCATGTTCCCTTGGTATGTTTCTGTGTATTACCCTTAAACTGGACACTTATTGAGACTCGTGTTAGTTTTGAATGTTCACAGCCAGTGGGTCGGTCTGGGGAGACCTATCCTGACAAGGCTGACACTGTGGTGTCACCAAGTCGGTTGGGGTGGCTTGTCTCAGCTGCCGGGGTGAGACCCTAGGCACATATAGTGTGGGATTAATTGAATATTTGAACTGGACCAGATTTCCAGTATTGCCTTGGACCTTGGAGATTGATGGGCAAAACTGGAAAGTTACACCCGACCCCTAGACTCGATTATGATACTGCACTAGGTGTCGGATTGGGCTGTCTTTGATGTACCAATCAGTGAGATCCTTAGCGGGGGTCAAAACCTGGGTATGTTGGGACAATCCGAGAATTCATATGAGTGGGTGATCATAATGACAGGATCAGCCCCTTTGTTGGACAAAGGTAATGATCTGGGATGCACTCTCACTGTTGGAAACCAAGACTGCCGGCAGCCGATTTCAACCGTTGAAATTTGTTTTGCAAAATATATTTTATATGAGATATAAAAGTATATATATTATGGTTTCTAAAATGTTTGCAAAAGGGTTTTAATTCCCGGGATCCATATAAGTGGAGAGTGCAGCACTGTTCCTTGCAGCCGAGGGAGAGGTCCTCTCTTGTCGGGCAGTGTATGATCATTATGGGCTGAGAGGTTAAGTGTAAGACCATTGAGGATAATACCTGATGGGCTAATCTTGCATCTGCCCACAGTCCCTGGGTGTTACAAGGTGGCTTGGCCCAGGGACCACTTAAGGTAAGTGTTGGGCCCATAGAGCCCATTTGATGGGTTTCAGGGGGTGCACTGTCTTTAACAGTGTATTCGACCAGGCCTTGTAACAAAGGCTGGGCTAAACCCATGTGGTTGATGTGTAGATCAATGCTTGAGTCCCACGCCATACAAGGAAGCCCAACTGGGCAGTAGTTAGGAAGGTTAAGTGAGCACATAAGCTTAATGGGCCTAAAGCCCATTTCGAATAGGGCTATTAATTTAGTTAATTAAAGGGGCGAATTCTGAGATGGATTAGCAGTTAGGATAGGGTCTTAATCCTATCCACTCAGAGAGTCCAGATCTGAATCACATTCAGATCTAGAAACCTCCTAATAAGATTAGGATAAAGCTAATCTAATCTGCAGATAAGATAAGGGTTTATCCTTATCATTAGAAGAGAAGGTGATCCAAATATGATTTGGATAAGCACCTCCTAATGGGATTAGGAGTTGATCTTTTCAAGTTAACAAAAGGAAGGAGGGGGCGGCAGCATTGAGAGAGACCAAGAAACACATCAGATCCTCTTTAGTGCTGAAATCAAGAAGAGAGAATTCTGCACCCTGCGAATACTCTCTTGCCGCCTCCCTGCTCTTGCCGCCCTGTTTGCCAGTTCGATCTCCAGCTGTGGGAGAAGTCAAGATTGAATCTTGACATCAATTCTTTGAGAAAGGATTGAAAAGGGAGCTGTGCTCACGTTCAATCCTGCTGTTTCTTGCGAAGGACAGAGTTCTTGGGGAAGAACACTGCTGATTCTGCTCCATCCTGCACTGCGCCATCTTCAGCGGGAGCAGTCTTTGGATCCTTCCTTGGGAGTGAACACCTTCGTTGGGAGATATTGCTTCTCCGTATCAGGTATCATTCTCTCCCATTCCTTTTGGTTCAGATCTGGTTCAGTTTAAGGTTCAAGATTTATCCTTGAAAATATGATTTTCTAAATAGGGAATGTGATTCCCAGTTGAAGGGAGAGAAAGATTTTTGAAATTCGCCCCTTATTCCGCAATCTTTGGGCGTCCATCTGATGGATCTCTCAACCCTTCAAGAAGAGGAAGGAAGGGGTGGTTGCTTGGAGACATACTCCTTGTGGCGTTGGTTTGCCTTCGTTGCGTGGGGATGCTGTCGGTCGTTCTTCGTGAATCTTTCATTTTCCTTGTTCGAGACTTTCTCTTTCTCTCCTTTTTTTTTATGTTTTATTGTGGAAATTTGAAAGAAAATAATGGGTAAAATAGTCTTTTTCATAATTTCATTAATGGTGTTAATGTTTTGGAGGTTTTAGTCAATTGTTAGAAAATTTAGGGGGTAATATAAGACAATAGTTAAACAGTAAGGGTATAATTCTTGTTTATCACACTTATCTTTTTTAATATGAATTAATATATAATATTAGATATGTGTTTAAAATTTTCTACTTTATGTATTTATGTAATTTATTGTATTTTCTATTTTTTTAAATATATTATCGAACTATGACATTATGTGTTGGTCCAATGATCTGACTACCACTTAGGAAAGAAAAATGGTTTCATTTATTGATTCATTTTAATTTTTGTATCTCATTTCCATCACTAATAAAAGTGTGCTTTATTTATCATATATATCTTTGTTTAATATGACAAATATATAATTAGTGATGTGCCTAAAATTTTTTAATTTTTCTATTTATATAACTTTATCTATTTTTATATTTTTAGTATTTAATTATGACATCATGGATTCATTTATTTGACCTAAATGGTAAGACTACTTATTTGCCACTTAGAAAATCTGGTTTAGTTTTTATTTGATCTTAAAAATATAGGTTTTATACTATTAATGTGTTCATGGATTTAATTGGTGAAATTTAATGATGATAGATAAAAATACCTTAAATATTGATGATGCACGATCTAGTAGCTCTCTGCTGGAAGGTGACTCGGATGCCGAGCTAGACAATTCCTTGCTAAAAGATGACTCAGACGCCGAGCTGGCTAGTTCGCTAGGGTGACCTGTAGAGAGATAGTATTAGAGTGCCTAGGTTGCTTTACTCAAGGTGGGCACTTTGATGTTTAAGTGAGAGAGATAAAGAGCTGCAAGAGCTAAATTGCACATACCCTTTGAGGTTGGAAATGAGACCTTTATATAGGAGTAAGAAACCGGGAGCTTCCTATAACGCGTCCGAGATTCCTGGGAAACTGTGTTCACCATGTTTGGAGGAGAGGGATAGAGTCTGTTCAATCAACTCCGATGCGAACGATATGAAAAAATGGGTGTAATGGTCAAGCGTCGTGGTCCCAAAGAAGTCGGAAACAATAACTTGTTTAAGGAGAGGTCAATGAGCATGTCTCGCAGGTTGGTACCTGGACCTCAGTCAAGTTGAAAAGTCATCGAGGAGGTCGCTACCCACACCAATGCCACTTCGATCGGTACTGATGAGGTACCATAGGTCGACAAGTAACAACGAGGTGTACAAGTCAGCCCTGGACGAGGTGTTGCAAGCCGCCCTGCTAAGGTGCCCGACTTGTGTATGAAGTCGCCAGTTGGGTCTCCATTAGGTCACCAAAGGTAGGATGCTAGGTCGATGGAGGTAGGTTGCCAGGTCGGTGGAGGTAGGTCGCTAGGTTGGCGAAGGTAGGTCACCAGGTCGCCAGAGGAAGGTCACTAGGTCGATGAAGGTAGGTCGCCAGAGGAAGGTCACTAGGTCGGTGGAGGTAGGTCGTCAGGTCGGCGGAGGTAGGTCACCAGGTCGACGGAGGTAGGTCTTTAGGTCGGCGGAGGTAGGTCACCAACTAGGCTTCTAGTAGGTCAATAGTTGGGTCTCTATCATTTTGGCTAAGGCAAGTCATTGCCTACGTGGTGCCGGGGTGTCATGCAACAATTCTAGGATTGCCATATGACACACTGTCACTAGAGGGCCAAATATGCCCTTATAAAAATAGAATGGGAAATTATCTAAAACTCACCATGATTTTTAAGCATTTCTCTTAAACTAACAATAACATTAACAATAGCTTAATGCTAAACAGAGTAATGGGTGTTAGTAAATTGCCAATTTACCCTTTATTATATTTAACTCATTTTTCAATATTTTAGAAATACCCTTGTTATTATTTGACCCAAAACCCATTTTTCAGCTTCCTTGGAATACTTTCAAGTAGCACAATGAGAGCAAAATGTCTGTCAATTAGTATAAATCTTATATATAAGGCGGTTTGGCACTTAAGGGCATTTTAATCATAAAAATATGTTTAGCAAGACCTACTTGCCATTCAAGGGTGGTTTGGTCATGAAAATTGCATTTATGTTGACGTGGACAATTTCTGTTAATGTATAGTAACGGATGGTGAGTTTTGGAAAATAAAATCTCATTGACATGGGGTTCCCTAGATGTTTTGAAAAGTTATATTGAGCTTAAGATAAATACTAAAAAGTCATAGTGGATTTTAGACAATTTCCCTAGATGTTTTAATTTAAAAAAATTTAGAAACCTAAGAATGCATTCACACTTTTGTAGCAATATAGATATAGATAATAGTAATAGATATTATTACTAATTATTGCCATATATAAAGCATGTGCACATTTATGGTAAATAATGACTGAAAACAGAAAAAAGAAAAATAAGAATTGCCGAAGAATTGGAGTTTAGACATGTTCTCACATAACACGCTTCACACAAACCTCACAGCATATTTGGCTGTGCATATGCTGAGAGAATACAGGGTTGTATATGAAATGAAGCATATAAGTACTGAGATATTTCGAATACAAGGTTGTAAAATGTTCGAACGGGCTCTGCACTGAATGAAGACGAACTCCACATAAATATGATACTGTATAAGTGTATATTGGGAACATGCCAACATGGCAGATCTACAGCTGTAATGAGGCGAGAGAAAATCAAAGGCCGCGGCGGACCGCCCCATTGCTCCCTCGTAAGTAACCAGCAGCAGCAGCATTTGCGCGATTGGTAGGATAAAGTAATCAAGGCGACGAATTTGCCCAATTCTGTTTTACACCATCTTTACTGGTACCTTTCTACAATCATCTCCATTTTTCTGAATCAAATCTAATACATTACATTTATACCTCCGCCTCTTGCTACTTCCGGTTTTGATTTTTGATTTTGTTTTTTCTTGAAAGTGTTTTTTTCGCGTGAAATCTTTGTATAAGAAAGCTCCTTCAGAATACAATCCGGCTACAGTGAGGTTAGATCTCTAGATCTCCGTTTCTTGCTTTTTTCCCTTCTCGGTTTTCTATCTTCATGAATCAATGATTATTTTTTTTTGCTGTACTTGTGCTTTCTAATCTTTATTGTTTGTTCGTAGTTCCAGGATTGGTTCTTAACGTGTTTATGGAGTATGATTCATGACTACTGTACTTCTTTTTCATTAGCTATTGATTGGATGACTTGGAATTTTTAACTAATAATATAATGTTCCTTTTTGGTTTATGGAACTCTTGACGGCATTGATATGTTGACGTTATGCATCATTCTTATTATTTTTCTCTGCTTCCATGCTTGTAGTTCTACGTTATAGAGGATATCTTATATAACCTGAACCCATAACAACCCTATTTTTTTCTAAGCTCATATGTAGTGTAAGCCATTGAATTTGCCTATAGGCAGATCAGTACATAGAAAGACACGTTAGAATCCAATCCCAATTTTTGGACTATTAGCTACCTCGAATTGAGATGGCCTTTAATCCCGAAATCATGATCTGAAGGCAGAACTTAGAGCCCATATTAGCTACCTCGAATTGAGATGGCCTTTAATCCCAATTTTAATCTTTATTTATTTGAAAAAATTGACATTGTTTAACTAACTTTCAAAAGCCCATATTAGGCGTCTCCTTTCTTAAAGACATTATTCTTGTTACAATGTTATCAAAGTATTAACTAATCATCGATTGGTCAATTAAGGACTAAACCGAATGCATCCCAAATTAGCCGGTCACTACTACAGTGTGGTCACCAACTAGGATAACTAGTCAATTAATTACTAGATTGGCTGCTAGAAACAGAGTTTTTGAAGGTTCTTTTGCATTTATTTCTAATTATTTAAAATAACACAAGAATGTTTTCATTATTTATATTTGTGAAGGAATACATTTGGTTGATTAACTTTTTTATTTCTTTTTAAAAACAAAGACCGTAAACCAAATGCTGAATATCATTCTTTTTGTTTCATATTTGCAATCTATATTAACTTTGTCAAGGAACCGTTGGACCTAAAAGGTTAAGCTGTTATGTAAGGTCTCTGAATAAGTTTTCCTTCTCTAAAGCACCCTCTCACGTGAAAGCAAGGACAAGAACAGGTCCACCTATGCCTTATTCTGAAATGTAATTAATTATAATGAGGGCAACACGGATCAAACACTATACCACTTGTTTGAACAAGCTATAATGCCATCTCAAGTAACAGTTCAACATAAAATCTTAGGCAGTTGGGTGAGGTTCCTGCAGTGATTTAACGATGCAAGCCTTGACACATAGGTGAGGCGCATTTTAGGATATGTGCCTCGCCTTAGGTCCTAGGCACAACATTTTCACAAGTCGTACATCTGGTGTTCCTTGTGCTTTTACCCTAGGCGTGTGCCTCTAGAAAATTTGTGCATTTTTTTTTTTTCTGTTTACTTATGCCTCGTTCACTCACAAAAGCTTCAAAAACCCCTATTTGTTAATATTATTCATTCATTCATCCTAATAAAAAATTTCATCTTAATAAAAGATGTTTTTAAAAAAATTAAAATTATAAAATCTTTTTTTATAGGGATTAAGAATTTAAGGCCCTAATATGGACTTCTTTGGGCTTGTGTTGAAGGGCTTGATACAAAGGTGGCTCGTAAAACTAGGAAAGCATAATGTTTAACATCACATTGGCTATTTTAAGTAACACAATTTGGGAAAAAATAAAGAGATTGAGAGCTTTACATGATTGAATATGTTTTAAATGTAATGCTTGATTTTATTTTTAAATTTTCATTTTAAATATGTTCTACATATTATGTTTATGTATTTTAATTTGACATAATAATTTTTTTTCAAATTATTTATTTTAAAATTTAAGTTTATATTTTTATTTAGGGTAAATTATAAAGATCCCTCGTACTATGGGGTCTGTGACAAAGACTCCCCTGTAATTTGTTTTGTGACAAAAACCCCCTTGTATTATGACCGTGAGACAAAAAACCCCTTCCATTAGTTTTTCATTAAAATCCACCGTTATAATATTTTTTAATCCCCATATTACCCTTCTAATAACTATTTTGGACAATAGTTGAAAAAACACTGTTCATCTTCACCAACCTGAAGACACATGAACAACAACGGTAATCCATTCTACCCCAGATCCCTTTACATTTCTCTCTCACCCTCTCTCACTCTCTCTCTCCCCCGATCTCTCTTCTTCCCCTTTCCCTTTCTTCTTCCGGCTTTACTCGGTTTTCCGTTCCACTCGACCATAGTTGCCACATCTCAATGTCCGAATAATCAGTCGACAAGCACACAAGGCCACTTTTGTATTTTATAATATAATACGTACTCGCTCTCGCTCTCGCTCTCTCTCTCTTTTCCCACATGGCTAAATCCAAAATTTTCAATAGAGATACAAGAGAGAGAGTAAAGGGGAAGGTTAAGCTGAAAGAAGAAAGGGGAAGAGAGAAACATCTGCAATTATAGCAGTCCTTTTCGGTCCAGGTGCCCTTGCAGAAGGTATACGACAACGATATAAACGGCACCACACAAGCATGTCACAGCTTCAAACACACCGCACCGCTATCGCCGACGGCAACGAAGACGACGAGCGCAATGAAGCGGAAGCGGGGGAAGCCGAAGACGACGATGGCGATGAGAGCAAAGCAGGTCCACACTCGACCACCACCGAAGCTGTGAGCGATGAGCCGAACCTGTTAGCAGCCTATCGGCCGATGAAGCTGTCTTCTCACTTGCAGAGGCCTCAGATCTTAGCTCCGCTACTGGATCTTGAAGTCGAAGACAAGGATGAGGAAGGTAAGTAGTCGAGAGAAATAGAGTTCGAGAAACGCGAAGAGTCATTGACGGGAGGGAGAGATCTGAGGTTACACAGTGGATCTGTGCACAGGAGGGCTACGACATGCTGGCGAGCTTCATCCTCTAGACCTGGAGGACACTGAGAATAAACAGGCCGAAACTCCATCGACGGGAACCACGCCTTCCGTTTCTGCTTCTTCGTCCAAGTCATCCTCTTCTAGAAGGAGCTTGAAGAGATGGGTCTTTTTGAAGGATTTCCTCTACCTAAGTAAAAGTGAAGGGAGAGGGAACAGTAAGAGAAGTTTTGGTCTTCGATTTTCTTCTCTCCTGCTAAAGAGAAGAAGTCTTCATCAACATCTCTCTCCTCTTCGAGCTCGAAGGAGAAGAAATCTTCAGCGGTGCCTACAACGGTAGAGGCTTCTAGGCATACAAGCTGAAGCGGAGTCAATAGTTTTCCGCGAAGAAAACTGTTACAGGTAAACTAGTCAATGGCGTTGTCAAGCGTCGGATTCTCCCGTCACCTCATGAGCTGCATTATACGGCAAATAGATCTCAGGCGGAGGAAATGGGGAAACTATTAGTAGTTTCTTGTTTTTGCTGTCTGGGTAGAATGTAAATATTGATAGCTTTTGTTCTTTTTGATTTTGGGATTTATCATCTATGCGTTTAGGTATTGGAGCCATCGTTACTTGGGTACATAGAACTTACGGTTTCCTCCGTCACTTGGAATCCCACGTACAGTTATAGAATGCCGACTAGATTAGGGACACGCCGGTTAAAACTCGGTTTCCATTCTGTGCCGAAGCCCAATATGAGCTTGTGAAGTCGCCGACGGTGGATGTAAAGGAATCTGAGGGAGAGAGGGAGAGAGAGAAAAATGTGAAGGAATATGAGATGGGATTACCGTACGAGCTCGGAGATGATGAATAGTATTTTCCCCCAATTGTCTGAATAGTTATTACAAGGGTAATATGGAGATTAAAAACTATTATAAGGTGGATTTGAACAAAAGTTGATGAAAGGCATATGCCTCGCCTTGCGTGCCTCAGGTGCAAAATTCTCCTTGTGCTTTTAAGGGTCCTTGAATAAGATTTTATTCTCTCACAAACTTATTTATGGGATAACATCAATAACTTAATTTTTTTTTTATTTTAATAAGTGAGTGGCATCAATAACTTAAATTTAGAATATATCATTTCTCAAGCCAACTAATCAGTACTTAGACACCGATTAAAGAGGCCCAAATGATTAGTCATCACTTCACTGCATTTGACAACACTACCTCAAGTATAAACAGTTCTAAGAAAATTATTTTTGATGTTATGGAAACTGTAACATCATTCATCAATGGATTTTGTGTTTTGATTGATTTTGTATTTTGGTGTTGCTGGGTATAAGTTGTATTAGTGTTTGTCTTTTCACTTGAGTGATTTTTTTGTCACCTTTCTCTTTTTTCTTTTAGGCAAGGTTTGTAAAGGTTTCCTATCTTTTCCTTCAAACTAAATACAGCCTTAATGGATTTTCCATTTATTCTTTAAAAAAAGTGTATGAGAGAGAGGGGGTGGGGGGTGGGGGGGGGCACAATATGCAAGTCTCTGCTTCACAACAGATTGCATGAATTATCCAAACTTTCCGAGGTGCATTGCTCGATTGTATTGGATTTGTAGTAAACTGAATCAGTTGGAAACTATGAAAGTGAGCAACATGGAGGCCCTTTAGAATAGCTTAGATATTAAGATTGAAGATAGGGAAGGCTTGCCAGTCCATGGCATGATCAACAATGGGATTTTTCAAAACTGATCATAAAGACCAGCATCCAGCATCCTTGTTTTCAAAGGAGTCACCAGACTGCAGCAATAAAGCATCAGCATCCCAGGGTTTCGGAGAGTCTGGAAACTCTTTACTAATATGAATACACATTTCAATCCACGTATTCTTTGTCTTTGAAGTTGCAGCCTTTTCGTTATCTAAGATCATGAATATTTCTATATATTAAGCCTCTATAATTCAATCAGTCTTTGTCCATCATACCAGCTACCTGCTGCAAATATCATATTTATAATTTTCTGCTAACTGCATCTATTCATTGATGTTTGTTTTCATAGTTATGTTTTGTGGCAGGTGTGTCTCTCTTTACATATTTGGGATTGGCTTTTCCTAGTTGACAGAACTATTTCACTCTGGCCGCTCCAACAAAATCATACTCTTCTCGCACCTCTAATCGGGTGCGGGGTAATTATGATGGGGTGATTGTACTATGTGTTCTGACAAGTGCAAGATCATCTCACATTTGGAGATTGTGCCATGCTTCAGAGGGTCTGTCGCTTGACTATGGCTAAGATTTCTATGAACCAGGACCCAAAAAGCTTTGGAGATTTACATACTTTCTGATAGTAGGTCATCACATATTGGACATCTTCAACCTCCGTTATTTGAACTTGATAGACGTCCAGAATAGCTTGTATATCAAAAATTTTTCAATACTGATACAGTTGGACTGTGAATGAAGGTCCTGTCTATCATAATGGTAAGGTTTTCATGGTTCCATGCTTACATCCATCACCCCAGATCACAGGTATGTTATAGAATAATTCAATTCATTGAGGTTCAAAATTTAACTTCAGGAAGAATATAATTTTTAAACTGGCAATTGCCCCTTCTTTCTCATGCTAGAAAGCAATTCAACAATCATCTGAAACAATGAATCAAACTTTGAAGGTTCAAAGTGTTTCTACAAGTTTAAGTTCATTGCTTTGGGAGTCATATGAGGATAATCCTTCCAATATAAGTGCTGAGCAAGTTAAGTGTTCTTCATCTGTGATTCATTGCTCAAAATCAAAGGAAATGAGATCGGTTTTGGTCCTGAGGGCAAGTTATCTCATCAATGGATGCACCTTCAAAAAAGTCAATTTTTGGGAAGTGGATTGGACAGAAAGAAGATTGCTTCTAGCAGCATTGAGACTGAGGATGAGGTGGATCAAGGATTTTCAGTTCATGATTCCCCTGGAAAGAACTATGATGACAATTCTGATGCAGATGACCAAGGTGAACCAATGGAATCATTTGACAGCAAGAATCCAGGAAAGAGTTTTCATGATCATTATCAAGAAGCTATTGGTCTCCAAACTTGATCAGGCCAACTCTGAGTTGATACATAATGAAGTCTTCTTCTCAATTGGAGATCCAAAGCAGATAGACAGAGAAGGTCATGAAAGGTTCACTACCCAGTTATACAGTGAACATGCCAACGACCCTGGTCAACATACACTAGCTATCCTACCAGTGATCGCAAAATCTTACTCTTTGCCTAACCTGGGATTCTATACCCCTACCTCTAGAGATGGTTCACTTTCCCTTCTGTTTATAAAACCTCGCTACAGATCTTATGAGGACTTGTTTGCTTTAGGTGCAAAGGGGAAGAAATTTATAAATCATGAGCTTGGAAGACATGCAATGGCAGATGAAGAAAAAGATGATGACTTATATGTGGGTGAGAAAGAGAAATATAAT
Source organism: Nelumbo lutea (assembly GCF_056320005.1). Classification (NCBI taxonomy): domain Eukaryota; kingdom Viridiplantae; phylum Streptophyta; class Magnoliopsida; order Proteales; family Nelumbonaceae; genus Nelumbo; species Nelumbo lutea. Next base: position 141,544,351 of record NC_142684.1, on the reverse strand, counting down.
CCTTCAAGTGCAAAAGTTGATTCTTATAATCTTATTGGCTTGGAGAAAAACTTGACAGAACGAGGATTGTATGGAGTAGATATGAAAGTTTTTCAAGAAGAACCATCAATATGCAGATTGGATGGATTGCGAAGCAATGAGTTCAAAATAAAGTGTATCAAAGAGTGGGTCAGCATGATTAATCTTGATGATTGCACTAGCCCTTTCCAAGAACCACATGGCTCACCTCATTCTACTGATAAGGTAAAGAAGGGTTCCAATGTATTGGGCATTATTACTACAGCAAAATTTGATGCTAAGATTACTCCTGCCATGGAAGCAGCAAAGAACTATGTTTCTTCTTTGACTGTAGCATCCACAACAGCTCAGCTGGCAAATCTTGAGTTGGTTGTGGTCCCATATCTTAGCGCTTTTGTGAGCCTGAAGGTGCTTAATTTATCAGGAAATTCCAAAGGTAGGCATGGGCCACATGGCATAGCATTAAAACATTTTTTTAGTCAATTGTATTATGCTCATTAAAGACTTAATAAGGTTTTATTATCAGTCTTTGTAGATCAATACTTTACTGAGTTCTTGGTATACAACTGATATTTTTGTCTTTTTGCTAATTGTCATTAAACTGATTCCTAGTGAGGATAACTGTTGGTGCTATTCCACGAGGTCTTCATGTGTTAAGTCTGTCAAAAAATAACATCTCCACCATTGAAAACCTTCGTCAACTTACACGCCTCCGCCTCCGTATATTGGATCTGAGCTACAATCGGATATTTAAAATTGGTCATGGTATGGTGTATATTGAATTAGCTAGCATGTAAATCTTCTTAGTTATTTCTTGTTGGTACCATGTTGGTTTCTCTTGTGAACTTCTGAATGTTATGTGTGGTATGCAGTTACCTGATATTGTGTGTTGAGGGACATGAGGGACTAGGGACTCAGAGTTGTGTTGCATTTGGATAAGCTTCTTAATTTTTGTGCTTTTAAAGCCTAAAAGCACAAAACCTGTGCTTTGGGGATTAAAAGTGTTTTGACTTTAGATTGTTATTTTTTTTTTTAAAACAACTCTCACTGAATGCTCAAAACACTTTTTGAGCTCATTTTCGTTGCTAAGTTGCTTAGTGTAATGAAATTTCACATTTTCCCAGTGACACCTTAGGGTGATCCTGCTTGATTGGTTAGTTGAAATTTTGGTATCACATGCAATCATTAACCAATTATTGCATCTTTAAGCTTTTTTTTTTGTGGGGGGGGGGGGGGGGGAGGGGGGAAGGGATTGGTCCTTGGGATTTGGACTTTGGAGGAGGGCTTCCCCTTTTTTGTAGCCCATTTTCCAAGTTATCTCAAGTTGTATGAAAATATAGCTCGAAGTTTTCCTTAATATGAAGCGAATCATTTCATTTCTCAAGCTGTCTTGAAATATAACTCACAGTGTGGGTTAAAGCGCTATGCAAAATTAATATGACATAATTCTACTGATCAAAGAAATGAAATGATTCTGGTTTAGGTCAAGTTCAAACAGGCATCCGGTGTCTCTCATAGATATGTGACTTGCGGCAAAAGTTGTTATCCTCAAGGTTGTTGCTGGCCAAAATTTATGCAAGTCTACAGAAATTAATGGATCTGATCGACTGTTTCTTATATCAGTGTGATTCAGGAATTTAAGTTGGTTGCAATTTCACATTTTAGTTGTGTATAGATTGCATTAGTGGATGTTCCTTATGTTACTGGTTATTATTTTGGGTGCAATTCATCCTCTGGTGTTAAGACTGTACTTAGACATATGATTCTCAAGCTATCTCTCTGACTTCTGTCGAAGGAATTTTCCCTTAAATACATAGTCAACATTTTTTTTGCAAGGTTAGGATCTTAATCTCCTATTTCGGCTTATTAGTAACTATGCCAGAAATAGGGTTCATTGCTTGGAGCAATGGTAAAAGATCAACCTGACAAGCATGAGAATGAGAACGCAAGTTTGAGTCTGAGAGTGGCCAGTCTGTAAAAAAATGCCAAAGTTTAGGTCATGTATTCTATCCATCCTTCCAAAGAACCCAAATAGCTGGGACCAATATTGGGTAGTGGTCCATAACTATGCCAGAAAATCTGTACCAGATATATTATAGTGTGCCGCATCCTCTGCTTTATGCCAACTTTACCTTCGTGTATTGACATCCTTTACGGGTAATTCACATTTTAATTTTTTTTTCAGGCCTAGCTTTATGCTCTTCCCTTAAAGAGTTACATCTGGCTGGAAACAAAATCAGTGAAGTGGAAGGTCTTCATCGTCTCCTCAAACTGAATGTCCTGGATTTGTGCTTCAACAAAATTTCAACAGAAAATGTCTTGGCCAACTTGCAGCTAACTACAAATCCTTACAAGCCATTAGCTTGGAAGGTAATCCAGCACAGAAGAATGTGGGAGACGAACAATTGAAGAAATATTTACAAGGCCTTCTCCCTCGTCTGGTTTACTTCAACAGGCAGTCGATCAAAGCTATCTCTTCAAAGAAGGTTGCTGACCGCCCAGCTAGATCAGCCATCACTAGACATAAGTTTGGCAGTGCCCTGGGGTCAGAACATAAACTGAGGAAGGGACTCCACAACATACCTCCTCACAAACCATCGTCTTCGTCAAACCATGGTCGTAGAAATCAGGTAGTGGGCTCACCAAAAAGATACAAAGGCCGGCATGGTACTCATCATGGTCACCGTTATCTGGATATTGGCAGCAAGCTACCAAGTTTGCGGTCTGGTCTCTATTTACACTAGAGTTTAAGATATGGGACAAATTCAATTTATTCTCGTTTCTACCATGAAATTCAATTTATTCTTTCAGATGGGACAAATTTCTGCCATGGATTATATTAGTATCTCAATACACTTTTAAAGTTATATCAGTTTAACATAATCTGATACAGCAGCCAACTTGCAAGCAATCTACAAATTTCTGTTCTACTTGAGACCTAAATGCCACATCTCAGAACCCACGGATGAACTTAGCACTAGGAGTGGGCAAGGTGAAGAAAATGCAACCACTGGGAAAGGATTTCCTTGATGGATCCTTTACTAGACCATTCAGATCTTTTTTCTTTTTTTGCTATTATAATTGTCTAATGCGACTGGTCCAAACTTCCAACAGATGCTACCAGAATTTCAGTATGTAGCATATGGTGTGTGTTCTATTGTATTTTTTCTTGTTTTCTTTTTTTTTTTGAAAAACTCTGGCTTAATTTGTGCACGAAGTGTGAACCATGGCCATAGATCAGCCTAGATTTTTTTTCCTACGAGAACTCGGTAACTACTCTATGATTGGTTTAAGTAAAAGGAGATATGTCATTGTTTTATTACATCCATGGTTTTCAAAACCGGACTGGACTGGACGGTTGGACTGGAAAAACCGGCAACCGCCTGGGTCCGTTTATATTGTAAACCGTTACTTCCTAAACCGTTGAAAATGTAAAAAAATTGCTGACCCAGGTGGTCGAATCGCTAAACCATTTGACCCGTGCAACGTTTCATAGGTTGTGAAATTTATTTTCGTTGGATAAAAACATAAAGCAAAAAAGAAAAAACACTCATGTCCCCTGATCCCAGCCTTAAGAGTTAACCCTTCCAGCCTTCCTCTCCGACCTCATGCCCTGACGGTGCGACTGATGACCTATGACAGCCACGACGGACGGTGAATTACGATGATCGGCGACTATGGTGGATTTCCTTCCTCACAGAAGGGTTTCATCTACGGCGACCAATGACTATACCCTTCTTTCCTCACAGAAGGGCTTCATCTACGACAACCAACAATTACAACCTTCCTTCCTCACAGAAGGCTTCATCAACGACGGACTTCTTTTTGTAATCAGCAGCAACAAGGAGCAACAAGGAGCAGCGGCGGCCGGCAGTCAGCTTTGAATTTTTTGCTTAATTAATCTTGCTTAATAATTTTTTTTGCTTAATTTTTATTAGAAAACTGAGTATGATAAACATTTAAATTGATTATATCATGCTAATTTATATATTTTACTATGTGCACATGCGCATAATACTCCTCTTATAGTCTTGATAAAAACTAATATAGAGTGCTGGCTGAATTGCACCCATAAACCAATACCATCATAATTGATTTTAATATGTAGATTATCATGATTCATGAAAATTGATTTTCATATGCAGATTACATATGCACCCATAAACCACCCATGAAAATTGATTCATGATTTTTTGCATTATTAATTTTTGTTTCTTGAGTCATGCATGGATATATTGAAGCAAAATTATATTGCATATATTTTGTGTAAATGAATGTGTTTGTATGGAGTGATTTTATATTTTGGTTGGTTCTTTTAGTCAATAAATGTGCTATTCTAAAATTTAAATTTTAGATTTTGTGTTTGTATGAAAGGATTTATTTTTGAGTTGGGTTTCTTTAGTTGGATTAAGATGATAGAATCCTAAAACTAATACATCTGATCCAACTCCATCACAAGAGTCCATTTCATTAAATGCTAGAACCAAAATCGATTCTGCTTGGGAGCATATATCCCTTAAAGTTGATCATCTTAATGGATCAAAGTCAATGACATGTCTTTTTTGTCAAAAGACTTTTAAAGGGGGATGGATTAATAGTGTGAAATAACATCTTGCCCAAAAGAATTGTGGTATTGCAATTTGTCGTAAAGTACCCTATGATGTAGAATACAAAATGGAGCTCATTGAATGAAATCAATGAAAGAAAAATGAGTGAAAAGCAACCAATGAATTTTGTTGACACTAGAACACAATGTGGAAGGAATGATAATGATGATGATATTGAGATTAGGGAAATAGATCTACCTAGTACACATGATACTTGTCAAGGGAAAAATCTAACTACATCATCAGGAGAGGGGAAATCATCTTCAGGACTAATGACTAGCCATTTTGCTCCACGAACCACTTCAGGTGCATAACTAGTATTAAGAGTGTATTGGCATTTAAGGGAGCAATTAGTCATGTGGATCGTGCTGTTATGAAGTAGTTGTGTGATGCTTGTATTCCCTTGAATGCTTTGTGTTCAAGATATTTTCAGTTTATGTTGGATGCACTTGCTACTATTGGTTCAGGGTATAAAGCTTTTTCATATCATAATTGTAGGATTAATTTGTTGAAAGATTTAGTTCAAGAGGTTCAAATGTCAGTTGATAAACTTTGTAAGGATTGGGCTACATATGGTTGCATTATAATGGTTGACAATTGAACAGATACACAGTCAAACATTGATTAATTTTTTAGTATATTGTCCTACAAGAACTGCATTTGTCAAGTCTGTAGATGCTTCTGAAACATTCAAGAGTGAAGAGAATTTATTTCTTTTGTTTGAATAAGTTATTGATTGAGTAAAATCAGAAAATGTTATTCAGGTGGTCACTAACAATGTTGCAAATTATGTACCTACAAAAAGATAGCTGGAAGCATAAATTTCCATAGATATATTGGTCACCTTATGCAACACATTGTCTAAATTTGATGTTAAAAGAAATTTGGAGAATGGATTGTGTTGCAAATGTGGTTCAACGTGCATATAAAATTATAAAATTTTTCTACAATCATATTTTTGTACTCTCAATGCGAAGGAAGAGACCTAGTTGGACTGAGATAGTATGTCTTGGAGCCACTCGCTTTGTAATTAATTTCATTGCATTGGATAACATTTTGAAGCACATGCATGATTTGCAAAATTTGGTGACATATAGGAGTTTTAATGACTCTTGGTATGCCAAAGATGCAAAGGGGAAGGAAATAATAAAAACAGTGTTGTATTCTGAATTTTGGGCACAATGCAAAATGATTGTGGATTTCACATCACCTCCTGTTAGGGCATTTAGACTTGCAGATTCTGAGTTTGGACCTGCAATAGGGTATATGTATCATACTATGTTGAAGGCAAATGAATCATAGAAAAAGTATTTTAATTATAAGAAAGCTGAATATGGCCCAATCATGGAGATTATTGATAGAAGATGGAATAAACAAATGGGTCAGAGGCTTCATCTTATAGGGTATTATTTTAACCCGACCTTTCAATATGATCCAAAATCAAAAGTCAAATCCCCGACCGTTATGTTTGTAGTATTTGATGTCGTTGTGAAAAGCTTTCAATCAAATCAGATGATGTTGAGATAAAGATAAACAAAGAGCTTACAAAAGTTGCCGTGGTAATTTGGAAGACTTTTCTTGGTGAATACATGTAAGTCAATACCTCTAGGTAATAAATATTTTTTTTCTTATAACATGTTTATTATTTCAATTTTATTTTATAAGTTAAATAAACTCTATTTCATTGCATATAGGTGAATGGTGGTCGAGATTTGGTTGTGACACTTCAAATTTGAAAAGAATTATTGTATGGGTCTTTAGCCAAACGTGTAGCTCATCTGGATGTGAATGCAATTTGAGTGTTTTTAAACGTATACACATGAAGAGAAGGAATATGTTGGAGTACCAGAGGCTCAATGACCTAGTATATGTTCATTGCAATCTACATGTGATGGATGGGTAAGTGTATTTTATGTTTCACAATTGTCTATTTTTTTTATGTTTTCATTGTATCTAATGTATCATTTATTGCTTTGTAAGAAAAAATTTGAAAATCTTGACCCAATTGGTCATGAACATGTTGATGTTGTGAAAGATTGGATAGTGCACGGCGATGAGGATCTAACATTACTTGATGGTTATGAAAAAGGAGATATGTTTAAAGTTGATGAGACAACATTTCTGAAAATGGAATCACCATCAAGAAAAAGAGCTAGGACTGATGGTAACTATTATAGATATTATCTCAAATGACATTTTCATACTTGATTCTTTGGTTATTTTTGAGTTCTAATTTTCTATTTTCATTCTTTAGATGGTGATGATGATTTTTTCACTGAGCAATGGAGAATTATGGATAGGGGTGGATTCGAACCGAGCTGAGCTGAATAGTACAAGGCTCGAGCTCGGCTCGAGACTGTTCTACAAGGCTCGAGCTCAGTTCGAGCTGGAACCTTGAGCTCGATTCGGCTCAAGTCAAAAACTCGTAGCTCGAACTTGATTTTGAGAAAAAAATGTTTTATAAAAACAAATAATTATATATAAAAATATTTATATTTGATATTTAAAAAATTAAGAGTTATAACATTTTTATTATATATAATATATTCGAGTCAGCTCGCGAGCATTACGAGCCGAGTTCTATTAGGCTTGAGCCTCGATTGAAATCGAGTCGAGCTGAGGTTTTCACGAGCCGAGCTCAACTAGCTCGTTAAGAGCTCAGCTCGTTGCCACTGAAGAAATTCATTCACAAATTAGGAGTGGTTCCATCCATCACATCACCCATCCCGTTGTTGTGTGACAACAATGGAGCCATTGCTCAGGCTAGGGAGGCTCGGGCCCACTCGAAGTCATAGCACATCGAGAGGAAGTACCATGTACTACGGGAGATTGTTGGTAGAGCGGACGTCCTGATTCAGAAGGTAGTATAAATGGATAATGTGGCAGACCCATTAACTAAGCCACACACACAGAAGCTGTTTGAGAAACACGTGGAAAGTATGAGACTCCGACTTGTACAAGATTGGACCTAAGTGCAAGTGGAGTTGTTGGACAGTTTTTGTATGCCCTTAGCTTCAATCGGTTTTGATGTACTTTTGATATTTAATATAAATAAATGAAGTACATGTTTGATTCATGTTGTGTGGTATACTTTTGTGCAAGACCCTAAAACTGGACACTTAATGAGACTTGTGTTGGTTTTAAATGTTCACAGCCGTTGAATAAGTCTGGGGAGATTTATCCTGCCAAGGCTGACATTGGTGTGCTGCCAACTATTGGGGTGGCTTGTCTCAACTGCCAGGGTGACACCCAAGGCAAATGCAGTGTAGGACTAATTGAACCCTTGAACCAGACTAGATTTCTAGTATTGCCCGGGACCTTGGAGATTGATGGGCAAAACTGGAAAGTTACACCTGACCCCTAGACCCGATTATGGAACTGCACTAGGTATCGGATTGGGCTGTCTTTGATATGCCAATCAGTGAGATCCTTAGCAGGGGTCAAAACCTGGGTATGTTGGGGCAGTTTGAGAATTCATTTAAGTGGGTGATCATAGTGACGGGATTAGCCCCTTTGTCGAACAAAGGTAATGACCAGGGATGCACTCTCTCTGATGGAAACCAAACTACCGGCAGTTGATTTCAATCATTGGTGTTAGACAGTTTTGTATGCCCTTAGCTTCAATCAAAATGATGTACATTGAGTTTATTGTAAATGAATAAAAGTGCATATTTGATTCATGTTCCCTTGATTTGTTTCTATGTAATACCCTTAAACTGGACACTTAATGAGACTCGTGTTAGTTTAGAATGTTCACAGCCAGTGAGTCGGTTTGGGGAGACATGTCCTGACAAGGCTGATACTGTGGTGCCACCAAGTCGGTTGGGGTGGCTTGTCTCAGCTACCGGGGTGAGACCCTAGGCACATACAATGTAGGATTAATTGAATCTTTGAACTGGACTAGATTTCCAGTATTGCCCTGGACCATGGAGATTGATGGGCAAAACTAGAAAGTTACACCCGACCCCTAGACTCGATTATGATACTACACTAGGTGTCGGATTGGGCCGTCTTTGATGTACCAATCAGTGAGATCCTTAGCAGGGGTCAAAACCTGGGTATGATGGGACAGTCTGAGAATTCATCTTAGTGGGTGATCATAGTGACAAGATCAACCCCTTTGTCGGACAAAGGTAATGATCGGGGATGCACTCTCACTGATGGAAAGCAAGACTGCCGGCAACCGATTTCAATCGTTGAGATTTGTTTTTGCAAAATATATTTTATATGAGATATAAAAGTATATATATTATGGTTTCGAAATGATTTGCAAAAGGTTTTAATTCCCGAGATCCATATAAGCAGAGAGTGCAACACTGTTCCTTGCAGTCGAGGGAGAGGTCCTCTCTTGTCGGGTAGTGTATGATCATTATAGGCTAAGAGGTTAAGTGTAAGACCATTGAGGATAATGCCTGATGGGCTAATCTTGCATCTACCCACAGTCCCTGGGTGTTACAAGGTGGCTTGGCCCAGGGACCACTTAGGGTAAGTGTTGGGCCCATAGAGCCCATCTGATGGGTTTCAGGGGGTGCACTGTCCATAACAGTGTATTCGGCCAGGCCTTGTAACAAAGGCTGGGCTGAACCCATGTGGCTGATGTGTAGATCAATGTTTGGGTCCCACGCCATACAAGGAAGCCCAACTGGGCTGCAGTTTGGAAGGCTAATTGAATATATAACCTTAAATGGGCCTTAAGCACATTTCGAACTGGGCTAATTTGATTAGTCACTTAAGGGGCAAATTTTGAGATGGATCAGCTGATAGGATTGGGCCTAGACCATATCCACTTAGAGAGTCCAAGATCTAAATGAGATTTAGATCTGGAAACCTCATAATTAGATTAGGAGATGGCTGATCTAATCTACAGATAAGATAAAGGTTATCCCTTATCAATTAAAGGGACTTCTAGTCCAAATATGATTTGGGTTAGCAACTCCTAATGGAATTAGGAGCTGATCCCTTTAAGTCTATAAAAGGAAGAGGCAACGGCAACCTTTAGACATGCAATGCAATCCACAGATCCCTGTCTTAAGAGCTGAGATTACTAGAAGAGAGAATTCTGCACCCTGCAAATACTCTCTTGCCGCATCCTTCCTACAGCAGTTTGATCTCCAGTTCTTGGGAGAAATCAAGATTTGATCTTGATACCAATCTTTTGGAGAAAAGATTGGTGGGAGTTGTATTCACAAGCCGTCTAGTTGATTCTTGTGAAGGGTCAAGTTCTTTTGGAAGAACACTACTGATTCTGCTCCACCCTGCACCGTGCCATCTTCAGTAGGAGCAGATTTTGGATCCTTTCTTGGGTGTGAACACCTCCATTGGGAGATACTGCTTCTCTGTATCAGGTATTATCCCTCCCTACTCCTTTTGGTTCAGATCTGGTTCAGTTTATGATTCAAGAATGATCATTGAAAATATGATTTTCTAAATGGGTAATTCGATTCCCAATTGAAGGGAGAGAAAAATTTTTGAAATTCGCCCCTTTATTCCGCAATCTTTGGGCATCCATGTGATGGATTTCCTATCCCTTCAGTGGTATTAGAGCTATGGCTCAAATCTTGAACCATTCTGTTTCAGATCTGAACCTGCGCAAATAGGGAGAAGGCGTTCTACCCAATTTGCGCAGATATGGGTTTTGGGAAATTTGTTCCCAAAATTGGTGGGCAAATAATCTGAAATTAATTTTATATAAATCTAATTATTGTTTAGAATAGTTCTATATGATTTTCTTGATTTATGTGCTGTTCGTACAAGAGGAGATCGAATTCTTGATTTGCGCACGGAGAACTGCAAAATTTGCAGTTTATTGATTTATTTATTATATTTGGTCTGTAAATAATTTTTTTAAACTCAATGTATAGGCATTCAATCTGATGTAATTATTAATAGAAATAGGATTTCTATTTAATTTTATTTTGGATCGAAGATAGCGGCGCAGAAAGGGAAATTTCGCAGAGAAGGAAATTTCGCAGATGGGACATTCGCTATTTGCAATTTGCAGTTTATGAAACTGTTTGGACCAAATCTAGGGTTTAATCAAGGCTGAAAGTCAGCCCTAATTTTTCCACTAATGGGCCTGAGGATTGATATTTAATTAAATGGTTAATTCAGCCCAACCTGTAAAGGCCCAGTTTTAAATAGTTAAAACTGCTAAAAGCCCACTTTAAAGGATAAAGCTATATGGGCCGAACTGGGTAACCCTAATTCAGCCCATATACCTAGATAATATTAGTGATTAATATTATGGATTTTTAATGGGCTTTCAATGGGCCTTACAGATAATTAATTGATTGGATCAATTTATCCTTGCATGAGATGCTTGGATGTGTGATGTGCTGCGTGCATGGGCCATAAGTGCTTGGCCCTTGCTCATTTGACAATGGCTCTTGCGCACACCATGGTTGAATGCACATCATTGCCATGGTGTCCCTTTTGGTCATTGGATAACCTCCCTCAGTGGTGGGCCCCATACCTCATCAAGAGGTTACATGCGGAACCCTAGCCGATTTAAGGTCCACTGAAATCTGGCTTTATGAAAATCGGTGGGAGCCACTTTGGTTTGACCTAAATCAAACTAGGGCGTAATTACTGTTCCCTCCAGCTAATATGAGTGCAAGTGATAGGGAGATTCATATGATGAACTCTCTAAAGGCCTTCCATCATTAGCATGAGGATGGGTCCTTCAGCAATGAGGAAACGCACCAGAAAATGGGCTATCCATTTGCTGTTGGGCTTGTCTAAGTGTTTCATAAGATGATAGGGGTGTCATATACCGATGTGGGAGGGGCTTCACCAGAAAATGGGAACTCTCTCACGGTACCTTGGCGTTCACGAATATGATGGGTAAGCACTCACTAGACATAAAGGTTTACCTGAAAACGGCTCTGAACCTTGTCTGATAGAGGCCAAAGTGAAAACTCATATGATGAGTGGATGTGATCCTTCACAGAAAGGTGGTGGGGTTATGTAGCTGAAACAGTTGGCTCCATGCACCCTATGTGATTTTCCACATTTTCAGAGACAACCCGTAGTCTCCATCACTGACAAAGGAGGGAAATCTCAGAGATGAATAAATGGAAATGGATCATAGATTAAAATCCATATCTATGAAATGAACACGAATCAAATTAGGTTGTGGACTGATGTTTGCTCTTTTATCAGAAAATGGCAAACGAATCATTTGCAAAGCTTCTTGACGACAACAATCTTAAGGGCCCAAACTATGCCGATTGGTACAAGAACCTTATGTTGGTCTTAACCTCTGAAAAGTTGGATAAGGTAGCCAAGAATCCTGCCTCGGATTGTCTGGGAGATAGGGCTTCTGAGGCCCGTAGACGAGAATACCAAGAATGGGAGGAGAAAAACTCCCTTGCCCGCTGCTATATCATTGCCTCTTTGGACAATCCAATTCAGAGGCAGTTCGATCAGATCGAACTTGCCAAGGACGTATTGGATAGTCTTAAGACATTGTACGAAGAGCAGAATCGTTCTACTCGGCAGAAGGTCTTGAAACAGTTCATGACCGCACAGATGCCCAAGAACCAACAAGTTCACTACCACTGTCTCTGGATGATGGGTTATATCAACGAACTGGAGTCTCTTGGGTCCGGGCTGGATTTGGTAACACAAATCGATGCTATTCTCAATTCTCTGCCTCCATCCTTTAATCCATTCATCATGAACAACAGCATGAACAAGCTGAACATCAGCTTGCAAGAGCTCAGCAATATGTTGCAAAGAGCTGAAGAATTGATTAAAAAGGATGAGCCCATTGCCATGCTTGTTGAAATTGGAAAATCGGGCAAGAAAAGGAAGGCAAAGAGAAAGCCCTAGAAGAAGGCTGCCAAACCCAAGAAGTAGAAGAAAGACAAAGCATCGGATGCCTGTCACTTCTGCAAGAAGAACGACCACTGGAAAAGGAACTGTCCTGCCTACCTGGAATCCAAGAAAGGTAATTTCGAAACTTGTGTTATAGAAACCAATTTATTGGTAGCTTCTGCGTCCTGGTGTATTGACTCTGGGGCTTCAACTCATGCGTGTAACTCACTACAGGGGTTCAAGGTAAGCAGAAGGCTGAGTGAAGGAGAAGTCACTCTCTACTTGGGGACTACTACAACTGTTGTAGCCGCGGCCATAGGAACCATGGAGTTATTTTTTAGTGAAGGAACTATTGTACTGAAAGATTGTCTTTATGTACAAAATTTAAGGAGAAATTTGATTTCTATTTCAAAACTGTGTGTAGATGGTTATTCTGTCTTCCTTAGTAATATGATTACTATTAAAAGAAATAACAGATTCATCGCATACGGGGAACTGGAGAACGGTCTCTATGTTCTACATCCTTCTCTAGAAACTAACATAACCGAAACTACATCGGCTGAAATCTCCAAGAAGAGAGCCTGTGATACTATTAATCCCACGTGTCTGTGGCATTACCGACTTGGCCACATCGGTGTTGACCGAATCACAAGGTTGGTAAAGGATGGTCCTTTGGATTTTCTAACTATAGAAGATCTTCCCACCTGTGAGCCTTGCCTACAAGGCAAGATAACAAAACGACCATTCAACGGTAAGCCTGAAAGATGTACAGACACACTTGACCTAATACATACTGATCTATGTGGTCCCATGAGTGTTAGGACACGAAATCAACATGTGTGTTTCATCAACTTCACAGATGATTTCTCACGTTATGGTTACATGTACCTAATGAAACACAAGTCTGAATCTTTTGAGAAGTTCAAAGAGTTTAGACAAGAGGTCGAGAAACAGTTGGGGAGAGAAATTAAGGCCCTTCGATTAGATTGAGGTGGCGAGTATCTCTTTAATGAATTCAGGGACTACTTAAAGAACAATGGGATATTATCACAATTAGCTACTCCTGCTACACCATAACTTAATGGTGTTTCAGAGAGGAGGAATATGACCTTATTGGATATGGTCTGGTCACTTATCATACACTCAGAGTTACCCACATCCTTTTGGGGTTATGCATTAGAGACTGTGATTTATGTGTTGAATCAGGTTCCAACCAAATTGGTTCTGAACAATCCATATGAACTTTGGACCGGAAAGAAACCAAGTGTTAGACACTTGAAGATTTGGGGTTGTCCAGCACATGTTAAAAGAATGAGTGCAGACAAGTTGGAACCCAAGACCAGCCGTTGCCTATTTGTAGGTTACCCAAAAGGCTCTGTAGGTTACCTATTCTATGACCCAAGTGACCAGAAAGTGTTCTACAGTCGAAATGCCAAATTCTTGGAGACCGATTACATCCTAGACACCCATCGTCAGGAAATTGTTCTTGATGAGGTGTGCTCAGGAGCAGTAGGAGATGTTCCACAAGTTCCAGGTAGTGACCAACCTAGAAGATCCACTCGGGTATCCAGGCCACCGGTCTGTTATGGTTATGACCAGGATAGTTACCTGGTGGAAACCTTGACTAGTGAGAAGGATCCTGTGACTTACGCGGAAGCTATGTTGGACATAGATTCCCTGAAGTGAGTGGAGGCCATGAAAGCAGAGATGGACTCAATGGAGACCAATGGAGTCTGGACTCTAGTAGATCTGCCATCTGGGGTAAAAGCAAACAGTTGCAAATGGATTTACAAGAGGAAGAAGGGCCCTGATGGTAGGGTTAAGACCTTCAAAGCTCGTCTAGTGGCGAAAGGGTACACTCAGAAAGAGGGCATCGATTATGAGGAAACCTTTTTGCCTGTGGCCATGCTTAAATCCATTAGGATCCTGCTAGCTGTAGCAGCATACCATGATTATGAGATTTGGCAGATAGATGTCAAAACTGCATTCCTGAAGATATCTATATGTGGCAGCCGCAAGGTTTCATAGTTGTGGGTTAGGAAAACATGGTATGTAAACTCAATAGATCCATTTATGGACTTAAGCAAGCTTCTAGAAGTTGGAATATCCATTAAGACTCTGCTATCAAATCGTTTGACTTCGAACAGAATCCGGATGAACCCTGTGTTTACAGGAAGTACAGTGGAGATAAGGTTACTTTCTTGATCCTGTATGTAGATGACATTCTACTCATTGGGAATTGATGTAGGAATATTGACTACGGTGAAAGTATGGCTTTCACAGCAAATCTCCATGAAAGATCTTGGAGAAGCCTCCTATATACTGGGTCTTCGACTCTATAGATATAGATCGAAGCGGATAATAGGATTATCCCAATCTGCCTACAGTGACAAAATAGTCAAAAGATACAGCATGGAAAACTCCAAGAAAGGAAATGTTCCTTTCAGGCACGGAGTCACTTTCTCCAAGAAGATGTCTCCCAAGACTTTTGAGGAGATTGATGGCATGAAAGACGTTCCCTATGCCTCTGCCATAGGGAACATCATGTATACCATGCTATGCACTCATCTTGACATTACTCAGGTAGTGAGTGTAGTAAGCGGATTTCAGGCCAACCCAGGGCAAGAACATTGGACTGCTGTGAAAAACATACTTAAGTACCTTCGAAGGACAAAAGAGTTTTGTCTAGTATTCGATGGTAGCTCACTACAGATCCAAGGGTACACAGATGCCGATTTCCAGTCAGATCCAGATGATAGAAAGTCTACATCTAGATATGTTTTCACGATAGGATCGTGTGCTGTTTACTGGAAAAATAGCAAACAGTGGTCGACTGCAGTCTCCACGACCGAGGCCGAGTACATTGCCGCAAGTGAGGCTGCCAAAGAAGCCGTGTGGATGAAGAAGTTCATTCATGAGTTGGGAGTAGTTCCATCCAGCACATCACCCATCCCTTTGTTGTGTGACAACAATGGAGGTATTGCTCAAGCTAAGGAGCCACGAGCCCACTCGAAGTCGAAGCACATCGAGAGGAAGTACCAGGTACTAAGGGAGATTGTTGGTAGTGGGGACGTCCTAATTCAGAAGGTAGCGTCAGCGGAAAATGTAGCAGACCCATTGACAAAGCCACTATCACAAAAATTGTTTGAGAAACACGTGGAAAGCATGGGACTCCGGTTAGTACCTGATTGGACCTAAGTGCAAGTGGGAGCTGTTAGACAGTTTTGTATGCCCTTAGCTTCAATCAAAATGATGTACTTTATGAGTTTATTGTAAATGAATAAAATTGCATATTTGATTCATGTTCCCTTGGTATGTTTCTGTGTAATACCCTTAAACTGGACACTTAATGAGACTTGTGTTAGTTTAGAATGTTCATAGCCAGTGGGTTGGTCTGGGGAGACCTATCCTGACAAGGCTGACACTGTAGTGCCACCAAGTCGGTTGGGGTGGCTTGTCTCAGCTACCGGGGTGAGACCCTAGGCACATACAGTGTAGGATTAATTAAATCTTTGAACTGGACCAAATTTTCAGTATTGCCCTGGACCTTGGAGATTGATGGGCAAAACTAGAAAGTTACACCCAACCCCTAGACTCGATTATGATACTACACTAGGTGTCGGATTGGGGTGTCTTTGATGTACCAATCAGTAAGATCTTTAGCGGGGGTCAAAACCTGGGTATGTTGGGACAGTCTGAGAATTCATCTCAATGGGTGATCATAGTGACAGGATCAACCCCTTTTTTTGGACAAAGGTAATGATCGGGGATGCACTCTCACTGATGGAAACCAAGACTGCCGGCAGCCGATTTCAATCGTTGAGATTTGTTTTTGCAAAATATATTTTATATGAGATATAAAAGTATATATATTATGATTTCGAAATGATTTGCAAAAGGTTTTAATTCCCGAGATCCATATTTGAGAGAGTGCAACACTGTTCCTTACAGCCGAGGGAGAGGTCCTCTCTTGTTGGGCAGTGTATGATCATTATGGGCTGAGAGGTTAAGTGTAAGACCATTGAGGATAATGCCTGATGGGCTAATCTTGCATCTGCCCATAGTCCTTGGGTGTTACAAGGTGTTTTGTCCCAGGGACCACTTAGGGTAAGTGTTGGGCCCATAGAGCCCATCTGATGGGTTTCAGGGGGTGCACTGTCCATAACAGTGTATTTGGCCAGGCCTTATAACAAAGGCTGGGCTGAACCCATGTGGCTGATGTGTAGATCATTGTTTGGGTCCCATGCCATACAAGGAACCCCAACTGGCTGCAGTTTGGAAGGCTAATTGAATACATAACCTTAAATGGGCCTTAAGCCCATTTCGAATTGGGCTAATTTGATTAGTGATGTGTGGCTCATTGTGACACTAGCAAGTGCACTAGCCGTTCAAGTAATAAAGTAGAGAGTGAAGTATCGTTCCCACGAGGATTTAGGAAACAATTACCAATACTAAATTGAGCACTTTTTATCTGATCAACAAATAAATCAAAACTCTAATGAAAGCTAAGAAATCCTAAATTAAAATCTATCTAAATCATTGGCCCAATTGCCTTCAATTCAGGTTAGAAGAGTAAGCAGTAAATGTCAATTTCAGAATTCAGCAATCTATCAATGTGGATCATTCAAATGAATCATGATTGAGCCTTGGTTTGGTGAAACCCCAAGGTCATGAACAGCCTCTCTCAAGCGCATGTTCATCCTATGCATGAGTGACGGTTCTTCTATCTCTAGCAAGAATCTAATCCCCATGCATGCATTTTTTCAAACACTTCTAAGGCATCAATTCAAATCTGAATTGATCACCAACTGAATTGTGCAAGTTATCTCTAACCTTGCACTCAATTCAGTTCTTGAATAGTAGATCTGAATTCCTAGAGTCTCTCTCAAGCACTCTAGGAATTCCAAGCTGTAGATTAATTCGCCCAATCTGAAAATTGCAGATCTGAATTCTCTTTCAAGCAATTCAGATCTTGCAATCTCAGATCTGAGAATTCAGATCTGAGTTTTGAAGGTTAGTTGGCTGAATTAATCTACAATCACACCCTTATTCAAGAAACTTCAAGTACAATGCATGACCATTTGAATGAATAAAAAAGAATTAGATTGCTGAACTGAAATTTTACAAGCTGAAATACATCAAGGAAGAATGGAAATAAGGAGAAAGAAGAAAGAAAATATAACAAAGAAACTGAATTCAAATCAAAAGAGAATGAAACTACATATGATTTATTACAAAAGATCTTTGAATCATAAACCCTCAATTTGAACTCACCTTCTCTTCTAGCTTGCTTGTCTTGAACTTCCTTCAGCTCTTCTTCTTCTTCTTCCTTGCGCCTAGCCTTCTTCTCTTCTCTTCTCTCAAGGTGGCCGAACCTCTAAGAGTGGGAGAGCCTTCCTCTCAAACAATTGAACACCTCTCTCCCCTCCTAGAGGCCTCCTTATATAGTTTTTCAAGGGGGCTCTTGCCCCTTCTTGAAGTCTCTAGAATTGGGTGTATTACACCCCTCATGAACCTTCTAGAGTGCTCCCTCCTTCTCTTCAAGAAACATCTAGGAGTTGCCACCCCTAGCTCCCTTTGGGCTGATATTTGGACTACAACTTAGCTTGCTTTTGAGCTCATGTGGGCTACACTCTAGGCTGTTATTTGGGCTAAAAATGGGCTGGGCCGAAATTTCCTTCTTGATAGGCTTCTTCCCTTGGGTTTTTCAAAGAGTTAGCTTGCACTACTTGGGCCGAATGAAACTCCCTTGCTCTCATGGCTGGGCCGGGCTGAACTTGATAAATTTTGGGCTTTCTTTTCTTGCTTTTGCTTTCTTTTTGTTGATTTGGCTCCCCCTGAAATCTTTCTTGCAATCAAGCTAAAATAGAGCAAAATCTAATTAAACTAGCATAAAATTTCATTCAAAAACCTCATAAAATATAGATAAATTGTAGGTTCATCAAATAGTCACTTAAGGGGCGAATTTTGAGATGGATCAACTGATAAGATTGGGCCCAGACCTTATCCACTTAGAGAGTCCAAGATCTAAATGAGATTTAGATATGGAAACCTCCTAATTAGATTAAGAGATGGCTGATCTAATCTGTAGATAGGATAAGGGTTATCCCTTATCACTTAAAGGGACTTATAATCCAAATATGATTTGGGTTAGCAACTCCTAATGGGATTAGGAGCTGATCCCTTTAAGTCTATAAAAGGAAGAGGGGGTGGCAGCCTTTAGACATACAATGCAACCCATAGATCCCTGTCTTAAGAGCTGAGATTACTAGAAGAGAGAATTCTGCACCCTGCAAATACTCTCTTGCCACCTCCTTCTTGCAGCCGCCGCCTCCAGCAGTTCGATCTCCAGTTCTTGGGAGAAATCAAGATTTGATCTTGATACCAATCTTAAAGATTGGTGGGAGTTGTATTCACAAACCGTCCAGTTGATTCTTGCGAAGGATCAAGTTCTTTTGGAAGAACACTGTTGATTCTGCTCCTCCCTGCACTGCACCATCTTCAGTGGGAGCAGATTTTGGATCCTTCCATGGGTGTGAACACCTCCACTAGGAGATATTGCTTCTCTGTATCAGGTATTATCCCTCCCTACTCCTTTTGGTTCAGATCTGGTTCAGTTTATGGTTCAAGAATGATCCTTGAAAATATGATTTTCTAAATAGGGAATTCGATTCCTAGTTGAAGGGAGAGAAAAATTTTTGAAATTCGCCCCCTTATTCCATAATCTTTGGGCGTCCATGTGATGGATTTCCTATCCCTTCAGTTGGAATTTTGTTTTGCCAAATTTATATATATGATATATATTTAGTATAGTTTCAAAATTGTTTGCAAATGGTTTTAATTCCCGGGATCCATATAAGTGGAGAGTGCATCACTGTTCCTTGCAGCTGAGGGAGAGCTCCTTTCTTGTCGGGCAGTGCTTGATCATCATGGGCTTGGCCCAGGGACCACTTAGTGTACGTGTTGGGCCCATAGGGTCCATATGATGGGGTCAGGGGGTTTACTGGGCTCTCCATTGACTTTGGCCAGGCCTTGTAACAGAGGCTGGGCCGAACCCATATGGCTGGTGTGTAGATCAATGCTTGGGTCCCACGCCATACAAAGAAGCCCAACTGGGCAGCAGTTTGGAAGACTTTTGAGCACATAACCTTATTGGGCCTAAAGCCCATTTCGAATTGGGCTGATTTGATCAGTCATTATTAAGGGGCGGATCTGAGATTAGGATGAGCCCAACAGCTTATCTAATCTGCAAATAGGATTAAGAAGAGTCCTAATCCAAATACAGATTTGGATAAGGGGCAACTCCTGATATGATCAGGAAATTCTTTCTTAATCATTAAGCAACTGGAAGAAACTCTAATTGAATTACATGAATTCGAACCCTAGGGAGATAGGACACACACTGTAGTTTTGTGAGATAAGATCTTAGAGACCCTAGAGAAAAGAAAAGCAGTTCACCATCTATTTCTCTAGTTTTCTCCTGTTGCAGCTGCCATCCACCTGTCACAGTTTGTTTTTGTTAGACAGTTTTGTATGCCCTTAGCTTCAATCAAAATGATGTACTTTATGAGTTTAGTGTAAATGAATAAAAGTACATATTTGATTCATGTTCCCTTGGTATGTTTCTGTGTAATACCCTTAAACTGGACACTTAATGAGACTGTTGTTAGTTTAGAATGTTCACAGCCAGTGGGTCAGTCTGGGGAGACCTATCCTGACAAGGCTGACACTGTAGTGCCACCAAGTCGGTTGGGGTGGCTTGTCTCAGCTACCGGGGTGAGACCCTAGTCACACATAGTGTGGGATTAATTGAATCTTTGAACTGGACCAGAATTCCAGTATTGCCCTGGACCTTGGAGATTGATGGGCAAAACTGGAAAGTTACACCCGACCCCTAGATTCAATTATAATACTGCACTAGGTGTCGGATTGGGGTGTCTTTGATGTACCAATCAGTGAGATCCTTAGCGGGTGTCAAAACTTGGGTATGTTGGGACAGTCTGAGAATTCATCTGAGTGGATGATTGATGAGACCAAAATGAACCCTAATTTTATCTCCTAATATTCACTCTTTTACATTTATTTAGCACTTAAATGGACTCATTACTCTTGTATTTCGATTCAGGGCAATAAATAAGGCAATTTGAAGAAAACAGGGCAAATCGGGTGATTTTGCACAGTTTCGGCGACAGTCAGTAATCTGGGCCTAACTCTCAATTCCGGACACCGAATTGGACAATTCAAGAAGCATTAGAAAGATGAAAGGGAGGCCCACAACTTTTACGTTTTGGGTTTTGAAAGATTCGGCCCGCATTGAGTACGGAAACGAGCCCAAAGTCGAAGCAAGTTCGCAGTCAGGCCCATTTCACAACTTAAGCCCAACTCCCAGAAGTACCTTGAAGCTGCCCAACTCGAATTCAAGAGTTAAGAGTCCGAATTTCGAATGTAATATCCAAGGAGAGAGTTTTATCAGATCTAAAGTCTTGAGTGTAATCCTAGAGAGATAAGAAGATTGAGATTAGAGCATTAGGTAAGAGATAGGATAGGATTGGTTCAAGATAAGATCAAAACTCCCTAAGGATAAGATGATCTCCTAGAAGGAGTTGGAAAACAGCCCTCTCCTTTGGCTATATAAAGAGGGGGGCGAACCAGCTCTAAAAAGCACTCATTCCAAGATCCAAGAGATCATCAAGAAGACCAAGAAGCAAGAAGGCAGTTCGGCTATGGAGAAGAAGAGCATGGAGATTGCGCAGATCATGAGTAGCTAAGCTTCTTTTTCTGGTTCAAGGGGGGAGGTTCGATTGTGTCAATGTGAGATTCTATAGTTACTTTATTTTCTTTCTTTTTAATTCAAGTATTCATTGGTTCTTGTGCACATTTTTATTGGATGTTAATGTTAATTAGTCTGACAAACTGAATTAATGTTGATTTTCCTACTGCTATCCATGATTTCGGTGATCCGTAATTGTCACGAATAATGGTACAAGTAGCAATTAGGTTGATATCTTTTCTGGGTCAATTGTTCGTGATAGCCTTTGACCAATGTTTTAACATGGTTCAACCTAAAAGAATCGATGGAACAAAATTCAGTAATTGCAGCTATCTCAATTATTGTTATTTTGGTTTAACTGTTTTCACAAATCTTAATGCTATCATTGTTTAACATGGAATGCTATCATATCCAGTTGAGTGGTGATAAGTGTTGATCGAATGCTGGGTTTGGTCAACTGAATTAGGAAAACACAAGGTTTATTATGGCTATCCTAATAAATCTAAGGTTAAATGCTTGAATTGCAAGAATGCTGAATTGTACGTAGGATCGATGACCAATCGATTCGACCCGAACCCTTGAACAAGAATTCGGTAAGACTGATTTTCTCTTGTTTGTTTAGTTGTTATTCTTTTAATTTTAGTTATTTAATTTTCCCACACAATTACTTTACCCATTCGGCTAAGAGATTACTGATTTTCTCCCTGTGGGATTCAACCTAGAACCACTTTTACTGCAAATATTTTATTGTGGGACTAGTAATAATTTTGAGGGATTCGACAAACCTGTCAAAATTTTGGCACTGTTGCCGGGGAGCAACTTTAATTTCTTAGCTATTACCTTCCTCTTGTTAACCTCTTTTGTTTTATGACTCGTGCTTCTCAATGAGGTGAACTCGAGTACAATCTCGAAATTGAGAGGACCACCCGTTGTTTAAGAAAGAAGGCGAAGCAAAGGAAGGATCGTTCACCAAAGAAGGTGAATTCAGATTGTGATCTTCCCATCTTTGAAGAAGTAGAAAGAATGGCTGACAGAGAGAGGACATTAAGGGAGTTGGCTGCACCAATTATAAACCAACAGCCTTTATGCATCACGTACCCCACTCTTGAGGTAGCCTTTGAACTCAAATCTGGTTTGATTCAATTATTACCTCTGTTTCATGGTTTCCCAGGTGAGGACCCTCACAAACATCTAAAGGAATTTCATGTCATCTGTTCAAGCATGAAACCCCATGGTATGACCGAGGACCAGGTAAAACTCATAGCCTTTCCATTTACTTTAAGAGATAAAGCAAAGGATTGGTTGTATATTCTTCCTCTCGGTTCAGTACGCACATGGGACGAGATGAACATGATATTTTTAGATAAATATTTTTCTGCATCCCGGGCTACAAATATAAGAAAGGAAATATGTGGAGTTCGGCAATTTGGTGGTGAGACACTATACGAATATTGGGAAAGATTTAAACAACTTGTTGCTAGCTGTCCACATCACCAAATACCCGAACAACTGTTAATCCAATACTTCTATGAAGGGCTGCAGCCCATGGATAGAAGTATGGTCGATGCAGCCAGTGGAGGAGCCTTGGTGAACAAGACACCCAAAGCGGCCAGGGAGTTAATCTCCAACATGGCCGAAAATTCACAACAGTTCGGTGCTAGGACAGACGGTACCATTAGACGGGTTAATGAGGTAAGCCATGTAAATTTAGAAAATCAGATTTTTGACCTAACTGCTTTGGTAAGACAACTCGTTGCAGGACAAGTACAAACTGTTAGGGTGTGTGGTATTTGTTCGATTCCTGGCCATCCTATGGACATGTGTCCATCATTGCAAGATGGTTCGATGCAGCAAGTCAATGCCGTAGGAGGATTCCCGGGCCAGCCCCAACGAAAGTATGATCCCTACTCCAATTATTACAATTCGGGGTGGAGAGATCATCCAAACTTAAGCTACGGGACCCAAGGAGGACAGTAGAAATATCAGCCCCAATTTTTCAGTCGACAGCCCCAATTTTCAACACCCATCACAGCGCAAAGCCAACCCCCAAATTCAGGTATGTCTTTGGATGAAATAGTTAAGGCTCTAGCTACTAATACTCAACAATTTCAGCAGGAAATGAGAGCTAGCATTCAGAATTTGGGGAACCAAATTAGCCAACTTGCCACTTCCATCAGCAAGTTGGAGGCGCAGAACTCTGGGAAACTACCCTCACAAACGGTAGTTAATCCGAAAGAGAATGCAAGTGCGGTGGTGTTGAGAAGCGGAAGAGAGTTGCAGTCCCAACCAAGTTCACCATTGAAGGCAGCCAAGGAAGAGGAAGGACAAGGGTCAAACGATAGCCCCATTGAGGTAAAATCGGACCCCCCTCTCCCTAAGGTTACTAATGTTGTACCACCTTTTCCTAGCAGGTTGGCAAATTCAAAGAAAGAGGAATATGAACAAGAAGTGTTAAAAACCTTCAGGAAGGTGGAGATCAATATTCCCTTGCTAGATGCAATAAAACAAATCCCTAAATATGCAAAATTTTTGAAAGAGTTATGCACTAACAAGAGGAGGCTGCGAATTGATGAAAAGTTAAGAGTAGGAGAGAACGTTTCAGCCGTGATCAAGAGGACCCTACCAGAAAAGCGTGCTGATCCAGGTATGTTTACCCTACCCTGTGTGATTGGCAATAAACGAATCGAGCGTGCCATGCTGGACTTAGGTGCATCTATTAATGTCATGCCATACTCAATTTACTGTGCATTGAGACTAGGTCCTTTAAAAGAGACTAGAGTTGTTATTCAATTGGTTGATCGTTCTAATGCATACCCAGAAGGGATTGTTGAGGATGTATTAGTGCAGGTTAACGATTTGATCTTTCCAGCTGATTTTTACATCCTGAAGATGGAAGAAGACACAGCCATGAGTTCAGCCCCACTTCTATTAGGTCGTCCATTCATGAAAATGGCCAAGACCAAAATAGATGTGGACAAGGGTACCCTCTCCGTCGAGTTTGATGGAGAGATTGTAAAATTTAATATTTTTGATGCAATGAAATATCCTAGTGAGTGTCATTCAATCTGCTCTATTGATACTATCGATTCGATTGTGCAGGAAGTCTTTGGAGAGGAGGACATGGATGATGAGCTAGAATATAAGGCACAATCGGACAGGGAGGAGGAGATCGATGCATCCTATGATACTCTGGAACCTGAACAGGAGGTAAGGACTTCTGATGTTCAATCAAAGGTTTCTCACGCAAGGCTGCTGCCCTCTGTTTTGCAGGCTCTGGAGCTGGAACTAAAGATCCTACCTGATCACCTAAAATATGCCTACTTGGGTGAAAAAGAGACACTGCCTGTGATCATTGCAAAAGGGTTGACTGAGGAACAAGAGGAGAGGCTCATCAATGTCCTAAAGGACCATAAGGAGGCGATTGGCTGGACCCTAGCCGACATAAAAGGGGTCAGCCCCTCAATTTGCATGCATAGGATCCTTTTGGAAGATAATGCCAAACCGGTTAGAGAACCACAAAGGAAACTCAACCCGGTGATGAAAGAGGTAGTAATGAAAGAGGTGCTTAAACTGTTAGATGAAGGGATAATTTATCCAATTTCAGACAGCAAATGGGTAAGTCCTATTCATGTTGTGCCTAAGAAAACTGGGATGACTGTAGTAAAAAATAAAAATAATGAACTAATTCCCATGAGGGTACAAGGTGGTTGGCGAATGGTAATAGATTTTCGAAAACTCAACTTAGCCACTCAAAAGGACCATTTTCCCCTACCCTTCATTGATCAGATTCTAGAGAGACTGGCAGGTAAGGCTTTCTTTTGTTTTCTTGATGGGTTCTCCGGGTATTATCAAATTGTTATTGCGCAGGAGGACCAAGAAAAAATGACATTCACTTGTCCATTCAGCACCTTCGCCTACAGACGAATGCCCTTTGGTTTGTGTAACGCTCCGGGCACTTTTCAAAGATGCATGATGAGCATATTTTCTGATTTTATTGAAAAATGCATTGAAGTGTTCATGGATGATTTTACTGTTTATGGTGATTCGTTTGATGATTGTTTGAATAGTTTAAGTAAAATTCTGAATAGGTGTGTGGAAACAAATCTTGTCTTAAACTATGAAAAATGTCATTTTATGGTGAAGGAGGGTATTGTGTTGGGACATTTAGTTTCAGCTAGAGGAATAGAAGTCGACAAGGCAAAAATTGATTTGATTGTGAGTTTACCTTACCCTACAAATGTTAGGGAGGTTCGTTCTTTTCTTGGACATGCAGGCTTTTATCGCAGGTTCATCAAAGATTTTTCAAAAATTGCTCTGCCATTGTCCAATTTGCTGCAAAAAGATGTGCCTTTCGATTTTGATGATGAGTGCAAGGAAGCTTTTAACAAGCTTAAAAATTTATTAACCATTGCACCCATCATTCAACCACCCGATTGGAACTTGCCCTTTGAGATCATGACAGATGCAAGTAATTATGCAGTAGGGGCTGTTCTAGGGCAGCGAATAAATGGGAAGAGCCATGTCATTCACTACGCTTCCAAAACGTTGAATGCTACATAGAGCAATTACACAACCACTGAAAAAGAGTTATTAGCTATTGTGTTTGCTTTAGACAAATTTAGGTCATATTTGCTTGGCTCTAAAGTGATTGTTTTTTCTGACCATGCAGCTTTGAGATACCTACTAGCAAAGAAGGAGTCGAAACCGAGGCTGATAAGGTGGATACTTTTGCTCCAAGAGTTCGATCTAGAAATCAAGGATCGAAGGGGAGCTGAAAATTCGGTGGCTGATCACCTAAGTAGGTTGGTGAAAGACGAGGACTCCTCTCCCATTTGTGAGTTGTTTCCTGATGAGCAGTTGTTTCACATGAGAGGTATGACTCCATGGTATGCTGACATTGTCAATTACTTAGTCACGGGAATTTTGCCTAATAACCTTAGTAGATCCATAAAGAATAAAATCAAGTATGAGGCGAAATATTATGTATGGCACGAATCCTACCTATGGAAATTTTGTTCTGACCAAATGATTAGGAGATGTGTCCCTGAGGAGGAGCAGATGTCAATTCTAAAGTTTTGTCATAATTATGCTTGTGGGGGCCATTTTGGGCCAAAGAGGACTGCTCGAAAAGTCTTGGATAGTGGGCTGTTTTGGGCCACCCTATTTAGAGATGCCTACTTGTTTTGTAAAAACTGTGAAAGATGTCAACAAACAGGTACACTATCTCGCAGGAATGAGATGCCCCAAACCCCCATTCTTATATGTGAAATATTTGATGTTTGGGGCATTGATTTCATGGGACCCTTTCCCCCCTCTTGTGGTTTTTCTTACATACTTTTGGCAGTCGATTATGTCTCAAAATGGGTGGAAGCCAAAGCCACCAAAACCGATGATTCTAAATGTGTTATAGGGTTTATAAAGTCTAACATTTTCAGTAGGTTTGGCATTCCTCGAGCCATCATAAGCGATCAAGGGACCCATTTTTGCAATAGAACAATTGAAGTCTTGTTGAGAAGATATGGGGTGCATCACCGAATTGCCAC
Organism: Nelumbo lutea; assembly: GCF_056320005.1. NCBI lineage: Eukaryota > Viridiplantae > Streptophyta > Magnoliopsida > Proteales > Nelumbonaceae > Nelumbo > Nelumbo lutea. The sequence continues at coordinate 141,517,595 of NC_142684.1, read as the reverse complement.
TACTTATCATCCCCAGACTAACGGGCAAGCTGAAATTTCCAATAGAGAGGTAAAGTCCATCTTGGAAAAGACGGTGAATCCAGGAAGGAAGGATTGGAACCCACATCTAGATGATGCTCTCTAGGCATATCGGACAGCTTACAAGACCCTAATAGGTATGTCCCCTTACAGGTTAATTTTTGGAAAATCTTGCCACTTGCTGGTGGAAATTGAACATAGGGCCTATTGGGCAATCAAGTAATGCAACATGAATATGGAAGAAGCAGGGAAGGAAAGGAAGCTCCAGTTGCAAGAGCTGGAAGAGTTAAGGTTAGAGGCATACAAGAATTCAAGAATCTACAAAGAAAAGACCAAATCGTTCCATGACAATGCACTCTTAAGAAAACAATTTAAAATTGGACAAAAAGTCTTATTGTATAATTCTCGACTTCAACTCATGCCAGGTAAGCTGCGTTCCAGGTGGATGGGTCCGTTTACTGTGACTAATGTTTTTCCCTATGGTGTAGTAGAGATCAAAAGTCTCAACACAGGTAAGATCTTCAAGGTGAATGGACATCGATTGAAGTTGTTCCATGAGGATGCAAATGTCCCCTCTACGATAAACATCTTGTTGAACATTCCACGGTATTCATTGGATTAAAGGAGAAAAAAGAGGACGTCGAGCATAACGACGTTAAACAATTGCGCTTGTGGGAGGCAACCCATTGTGTTTAGTTAATTTTGTTATTTTGTTTGGTTTTGATTTTTGTGTTTAGCAGGAACCCAACAAGACAAACAGGGAAGTACCCCCAAATCCTTCTACTTTATGCATAATCACATACATTGGGGACAATGTATAACTTAAGTGTGGGGGGATTAGGAAAATCTGACGGAAATTTGAGATACCTTACCTTCTTCAAATTCCTGCTCCCAGAAATTTATCTTTGAACGATTTCAACTTATCAGGAATCATGTGCTTAGGCTGAATAGATAAGATAGGATGGAAGCATGACTAACTGAATCTTTCTTGGCTGCATATGGTACCTCATGATTTTAATCGATCAATAGGCAAGATCCATAAGGGTTTGATTGATTTTCACATAATTATCTGTCAAACATGGGTTGATTATTCTAGAACTTGCTGTGTTAGGCATATAGAGACCACGATCAATGAATTCATGGATCAGGCGGTGAAACCCTGTGATTCTTGTGAAAAAAAAAGAGGGAGTTTGAAACTAAAATCGTGACTAATGTGAGATGGAGCATAAAATGCACTCACATCTAGAAACAAAAAACAAGTGTGAGATGGAGCATAAAATGCACTCACATCTAGAAATAAAAGCAAGTGTGAGATGGAGCATAAAATGCACTCACATCTTGAAAAGAAGGCAAGGGTGAGATGGAGCATAAGATGCACTAACCCTAAAACCCCAACCCCATTCTCACATTCAGATCCTAGGAATTCACACTAAGTGGTGAAGATGTGATACATAGCAAGCTTATGGTAATAAGCACACCTTGTTTTGATTCAAAGGAAAGTAAATGCATCTGGCTGAATTGGTTTGTTAAAAGCAATGAGCACCCGTGCAGTCCAAGGAGTTTCAGCCCTGGAAGGCTTGTCTCCTTGACTATCGATTTAACTTGGGACCATGAGGAATGGTGATTTGCGATCACTCTTGGACAAGAAAAAGGGGAGAAAGAGATGAAAAGGGAAAGGTTACCAAGTCTGAACTAAATCATGAAATGAACCAGGCTTCATGTAGAGAAAAAGAAAGATTGAAAATCAATAGTTAGTCTCTCTTGTGTTACTTGAGTTTTTGCCTTGCTCGAGGACGGGCAAAGTTTAAGTGTGGGGGGATTTGATGAGACCAAAATGAACCCTAATTTTATCCCCTAGTATTCACTCTTTTACATTTATTTAGTACTTAAATGGACTCATTACTCTTGTATTTCGATTCAGGGCAATAAATAAGGCAATTTGAAGAAAACAGGGCAAATCGGGTGATTTTGCACAGTTTCGGCGATAGTCAGTAATCTGGGCCTAACTCTCAATTTCGACACCGAATTGGACAATTCAAGAAGCATTAGAAAGATGAAAGGGAGGCCCACAACTTTTATGTTTTGGGTTTTGACAGATTCGGCCCGAATCGAGTACGAAAACGAGCCCAAAGTCGAAGCAAGTTCGCAGTCAGGCCCATTTCACAACTTAAGCCCAACACCCAGAAGTACCTTGAAGCTGCCCAACTCGAATTCAAGAGTTAAGAGTCCGAATTTCGAATGTAATATCCAAGGAGAGAGTTTTATCAGATCTAAAGTCTTGAATGTAATCCTAGAGAGATAAGAAGATTGAGATTAGAGCATTACGTAAGAGATAGGATAGGATTAGTTCAAGATAAGATCAAAACTCCCTAAGGATAAGATGATCTCCTAGAAGGAGTTGGAAAACAGCCCTCTCCTTTGGCTATATAAAGAGGGGGGCGAACCAGCTCTAAAAAGCATTCATTCCAAGATCCAAGAGATCATCAAGAAGACCAAGAAGCAAAAAGGCAGTTTGGCTATGGAGAAGAAGAGCATGGAGATTGCGCAGATCATGAGTAGCTAAGCTTCTTTTTCTGGTTCAAGGGGGGAGGTTCGATTGTGTCATTGTGAGGTTCTGTAGTTACTTTATTTTCTTTCTTTTTAATTCAAGTATTCATTGGTTCTTGTGCACATTTTTATTAGATGTTAATGTTAATTAGTCTAACGAACTGAATTAATATTGATTTTCCTACTACTATCCATGATTTCGGTGATCAGTAATTGTCACGAATAATGGTACAAGTAGCAATTAGGTTGATATCTTTTCTGGGTCAATTGTTCGTGATATCCTTTGACCAATGTTTTAACATGGTTCAACCTAAAAGAATCGATGGAACAAAATTCAGTAATTGCAGCTATCTCAATTATTGTTATTTTGGTTTAACTGTTTTCACAAATCTTAATGCTATCATTGTTTAACATGGAACGCTATCGTATCCAGTTGAGTGGTGATAAGTGTTGATCGAATGCTGGTTTGGTCAACTGAATTAGGAAAACACAAGGTTTATTATGCTTGAATTGTACCTAGGATCGATAAGTTTAAATGCTTGAATTGCAAGAATGCTGAATTGTACCTAGGATCGATGACCAATCGATTCGACCCGAACCCTTGAACCAGAATTCGGTAAGACTGATTTTCTCTTGTTTGTTTAGTTGTTATTCTTTTAATTTTAGTTATTTAATTTTCCCACACAATTACTTTACCCATTCGGCTAAGAGATTACTGATTTGCTCCCTGTGGGATTCGACCTAGAACCACTTTTACTGCAAATATTTTATTGTGGGACTAGTAATAATTTTGAGGGCTTCGACAAACCTGTCAATGATCATAGTGACAGGATCAATCCCTTTGTCAAACAAAGGGAATGATCGGGGATGCACTCTCACTAATGGAAACCAAGATTGCCGGCAACAGATTTCAATCGTTGAGATTTGTTTTGCAAAATATATTTTATATGAGATTTAAAAGTATATATATATATTATGGTTTTGAAATGTTTGCAAATAGGTTTTAATTCCCGGGATCCATATTTGAGAGAGTGCAACATTGTTCCTTGCAGCTGAGGGAGAGGTTCTCTCTTGTCAGGTAGTGTATGATCATTATGGGCTGAGAGGTTAAGTGTAAAACCATTGAGGATAATACCTAATGGAATAATCTTGCATCTACCCACAGTCCCTGCTTGTTACAAGGTGGCTTGGCCCAGGGACCACTTAGGGTAAGTGTTGGGCCCATTGAGCCCATCTGATGGGTTTCAGGGGGTGCACTGTCCATAACAGTGTATTCAGCCAGGCCTTGTAACATAGGCTGGGCTGAACCCATGTGGCTGATGTGTAGATCAATGTTTGGGTCCCACACCATACAAGGAAGCCCAACTAGGCAGCAGTTTGGAAGGCTAAATGAAAACATAACCCTAAATAGGCCTTAAGCCCATTTTGAACTAGGCTAATTTGATTAGTCTTTAAGGGGTGAATTTTGAGATTAGATCAGCTGATAGGATTGAGCCCACACCCTATCCACTCAGAGAGTCCAAGATCTAAATAAAATCTAGATTTGGAAACTTCCTAATCAGATTAGGAACTGGCTGATCTAATCTACAGATAAGATAAGGATTATCCCTTAACTTAAAGAGACTTCTAATCCAGATATGATTTGGGTTAGCAACTCCTAATGGGATTAGGAGCTGATCCCTTTAAGTCTATAAAAGGAAGAGGGGGGCGGCCGCCTTTAGACACATCATCCAATAGACTCAAGTCTTGTCTTCAGAGTTGAGATCACAGAAGAGAGCATTCTGCACCCTACAAATACTCTCTAACCGCCTCCTTCCTGCAGCCGCCACCTATAGCAGTTCGATCTTTATTGCTTGGGAGAAATCAAGATTGGATCTTGATTCCAATCTTTTGGAGAAAAGGTTGGTAGGAGTTGTATTCACAAGCCGTCTAGGTGATTCTTGGGAAGAATCAAGTTCTTAGGAAGGACACTGCTGATTCTGCTCCACCTTACACTGCGCCATCTTCAGTGGGAGCAGATTTTGTTTTCTACCTTGGGTGTGAACACCTCTATTGAGAGATATTATTTCTCTGTATCAGGTATTATCTCTCTCTCTCTCCTCCTTTTGGTTCAGATCTGGTTCAGTTTATGGTTCAAGAATGATCCTTGAAAATATGATTTTCTAAATAGGGAATTTGATTCCCAGTTGAAGGGAAAGAAAAATTTTTGAAATTTGCCCCCTTTATTCCGCATTCTTGGGCGTCCATGTGATGGATTTCCTATCCCTTCAGTGGTGTCAGATCCATGGTTCAAATCTTGAACCATTCTGTTTCAGATCTGAACCTGCGCAAATAGGGAGAAGGCGTTCTACCCAATTTGTGCAGATATGGGTTTTGGGAAATTTGTTCCCAAAACAGATGGGCAAATAATCTGAAATTAATTTTAAATAAATCTGATTATTATTTAGAATAGTTCTTTATAATTTTCTTGATTTATGGGCTGTTCGTACAAGAGGAGATCGAAATCTTGGTTTGCGTAGGGAGAACTGTAGGATTTGTAGTTTATTGAATTTATTTATTACATTTGGTCTATAAATATTTTTTTTTTATTTTTAGACTCAGTGTATAGGCATTCGATCTAATGTAATAATTAATAGAAATAGGATTTCTATTTATTTTTAATTTTGGATCGAAGTTGGCGGCGCAGAGAAGGAGATTTCGCAGATGGGAGATTCGCTATCTGCGATTTGCAGTTTATGAAACTGCAATCTGTGATCTAACCTCTGTTTTGCAAGATGGAGTGTGCGAACAGCCTTGATTAACTGATTTTTGTTTTTCTTTTATCAATTATTTAATTTTAGATTATTTTTTTGAATTAAGGATTTAATTAAAAATTAAACCTTAGACCCATTCGAACCAAGATTGGTTCAAACTATTTGGACCAAATCTAGGGTTTAATCAAGGCTGAAAGTCAGCCCTAATTTTCCCACTAATGGGCCTGAGGATTGATATTTAATTAAATGGTTAATTCGGCCCAGTCTGTAAAGACCCAGTTTTAAATAGTTAAAACTGCTAAAAGCCCACTTTAAAGGATAAAGCTATATGGGCCGAACTGGGTAACCCTAATTTAGCCCATATACCTAGATAATATTAACAATTAATATTATGGATTTTTTAATGGGCTTCCAATGGGCCTTATAGATATTTAATTGATTGGATCAATTTATCCCTGCATGAGATGTATGGATGTGTGATGTGCTGCGTACATGGGCCATAAGTACTTGGCCCATGCTCATTTGACAGTGGCTCTTATGCACACCATGGCTGAATGCACATCATTGCCATGATATTCCTTTTGGTCATTGGATGACCTCCCTTAGTGGTGGGCCACTCACCTCATCGAGAGGTTACGTTTGGAACCCTAGCCGATTTAAGGCCCACCGAAATCTGGCTTTATGAAAGTTAGTGGAAGCCACTTTGGTTTGACCTAAATCAAACTCGGGCGAAATTATTTGTTCCCTCCAGCTAATATGAGTGCATGTGATAGGGAGATTCATATGATGAACTCTCTAAAGGCCTTCCATCATTAGCATGAGGATGGGTCCTTCAATAATAAGGAGACGCACCAGAAAATGGGCTATCCATTTGCTATTGGGCTTGTCTGATTGTTTCATAAGATGATAGGGGCGTCATAGACCGATGTGGGAGGGGCTTCACCAGAAAATGAGAACTCTCTCACGGTACCTTGGCATTCATGAATATGATGGATAAACACTCACTAGACAGAAATGTTTACCTGGAAACGGCTCTGTACCTTGTCTGACAGAGGCCAAAGGGAAAACTCATATGATGAGTGGATATGATCATTCACAGAAAGGTGGTGGGGTTATGCAGCTGAAACAGTTGGCTCCATGCACCCTATGTGATTTTCCACATTTCTGGAGACAACCCATAGTCTCTGTCACTGAGAAAGGAGGGAAATCTCAGAGATGAACAAATGGAAATGGATCGTAGATTAAAAGCTATATCTATGAAATGAACATGAATCAAATTAGGTTGTGGACTGATGTTTTCTCTTTTATCAAAAAATGGCAAATAGATCTTTTGCAAAGCTTCTTGATGACAACAAGCTTAAGGGCCCAAACTACGCTGACTGGTACAGAAACCTTATGCTGGTCCTAGCTTCAGAAAAGCTGGACAAAGTGGCAAAGAATCCTGCCCCAGAGCATCTGGGAGATAGGGCTTCTAAGGCCCAAAGGAGAGACTATTAGGAATGGGAGGAGAAAAACTCCCTAGCCCGGTGTTACATCATTGCCTCCTTGGATAACCCAATACAGAGGTAGTTCGATCAAATCAAACTTGCCAAGGACATATTTGACAGCCTGAGGACGATGTATGAAGAGCAGAATCATTCTACTCGGCAAAAGGTCTTGAAGCAGTTCATGACCACTCAAATGTCCAAGGGCCAACGAACTGGAGGCTCTTGGATCCGGGCTGGACCTCGCAACCTAGATAGACGCTATCCTTAATTCTTTGCCTCCTTCCTTTAATCCGTTCATCATGAACTATAACATGAACAAGCTGAATGTCAGTTTGCAAGAGCTCAGCAATATGTTGCAAAGAGCTGAAGAACTGATTAAAAAGGATGAGCCTGTAGCTATGCTTGTTGAAGCTAGCAAAACGGGCAAGAGAAAGAGGAAGGAAAAGAAGCTTCAGAAGAAAGCCACCAAGGGCAAAAGGCAGAAGAAAGACAAAGCATCGGATGTCAGTCACTTCTGCAAGAAGACCGACCACTGGAAACGGAATTGTCCTACCTACTTGGAATCCAAGAAAGGTAAATTCGAAAATTGTGTTATAGAAACCAATTTATTAGTAGCTTCTGCGTCCTGGTGTATTGACTCTGGGGCTTCAACTCATGCATGTAACTCACGGCAAGGGTTCAAGGTAAGCAAAAGGCTGAGTGAAGGAGAAGTCACTCTCTACTTGGGGACTACTGCAACTATTGTAGCCGTGGCAATAGGAACCGTGGAGTTAATTTTTAGAGAAGGAAAAGTTGTACTGAAAGATTGTCTTTATGTACAAAACTTATGAAGAAATTTGATTTCTGTTTCAAAACTATGTGCAGATGGTTATTCTGTCTTCTTTAGTAATATGATTACTATTAAAAGAAATAACAGATTCATCGCATACGGGGAACTGGAGAACGGTCTCTATGTTCTACATCCTTCTCTAGAAACTAACATAACCGAAACTACGTCGGCTGAAATCCCCAAGAAGAGAGCCCGTGATACAGTTAATCCCACGTGTCTGTGGCACTACCGACTTGGCGACATCGGTGTTGACCGAATCACAAGGTTGGTAAAGGATGGTCCTTTGGATTTTTTAACTGTACAAGATCTTCCCACCTATGAGCCTTTCCTACAAGGCAAGATGACAAAACGGCCATTTAACGGTAAGCCTGAAAGATGTACAAGCACACTTGACCTAATACATACTGATGTATGTGGTCACCTGAGTGTTAGGACACGGAATCAACACGTGTATTTCATCACCTTCACAAATGATTTCTCATGATATGGTTATGTGTACCTAATGAGACACAAGTCTGAATCCTTTGAAAAGTTCAAAGAGTTTAGACAAGAGGTCGAGAAACAGTTGGGGAGAGAAATTAAAGCCCTTCAATCTGATCGAGGTGGCGAGCATCTCTCTGACGAGTTCAGGGACTACTTAAAGGACAATGGGATAGTATCACAATTAGCTCCTCCTGCTACACCACAACTTAACGGTGTTTCAGAGAGGAGGAATAGGACCTTATTGGATATGGTCCGGTCACTAATCATACACTCAGAGTTACCCACATCCTTTTGGGGTTGTGCATTAGAGACTGCGATTTATGTGCTGAATCGGGTTCCAACCAAATCGGTTCCGAACGCTCCATATGAACTTTGGACTGAAAAGAAACCAAGTGTCAGACACTTGAAGATTTGGGGTTGTCCAGTACACGTTAAAAGAATGAGTGCGGACAAATTGGAATCCAAGACCAGCCGTTGCCTATTTGTAGGCTACCCAAAAGGCTCTGTAGGTTACCTTTTCTATGACCCAAGTGAGCAGAAAGTGTTCTGCAATCGAAATGCCCTGTTCTTGGAGATCGATTATATCCTGGACACCCATCGTCAGGAAATTGATCTTGAGGAGGAGAGTTCAGGAGTAGTGGGAGATATCCCACAAGTTCCAGGTAGTGACCAACCTAGAAGATCCACTCAGGTATCCAGGCCACCAGTCCGTTATGGTTATGACCAGGATAGTTACCTGGTGGAAACCTTGACTAGTGAGGAGGATCCTGTGACTTACGCGAAAGCTATGTTGGACATAGATTCCTAGAAGTGGGTGGAGGCCATGAGAGCAGAGATGGACTCAATGGAGACCAATGGAGTCTGGACTCTAGTAGATCCGCCCTCTGGTAAAAGAAATTGGTTACAAATGGATTTACAAGAGGAAGAAGGGCCCCGATGGTAGAGTTGAGACCTTCAAAGCTCGTATGGTGGCGAAAGGGTACACTCAAAAAGAGGGCATCGATTATGAGAAAACCTTTTTGCCTGTGGCCATGCTTAAATCCATTAGGATCCTGCTATCTGTAGCAGCATACCATGTTTATGAGATTTGGCAAATGGATGTCAAAACTGCATTCCTGAATGGAGATATTACTGAAGATATCTATATGCAGCAGCCACAAGGCTTCATAGCTGTGGGTCAGGAAAACATGGTATGTAAACTTAATAGATCCATTTATGGACTTTAGCAAGCTTCTAGAAGTTGGAACATCCGTATTGACTCTGCTGTCAAATCGTTTGACTTCGAGCAGAATCCGAATGAACCCTGTGTTTACAGGAAGTACAGTGGAGATAAGGTTACCTTCTTGGTTCTGTATGTAGATGACATTCTACTCATTGGGAATGATGTAGGAATGTTGACTACCATGAAAGTATGGCTTTCACAGCAATTCTCCATGAAAGATCTTGGAGAGGCCTCCTATATACTGGGTCTTCGACTCTATAGAGATAGATCGAAGTGGATAATAGGATTATCCCAATCTGCCTACATTGACAAAATAATCAAAAGATGCAGCATGGAAAATTCCAAGAAAGGAAATGTTCCTTTCAGGCATGGAGTCACTCTCTCCAAGAAGATGTCTCCGAAGACTTCTGAGGAGATTGATGGCATGAAAGACGTTCCCTATGCCTCTGCCGTGGGGAGCATCATGTATGCCATGCTGTGCACTCGCCCTGACATTGCTCAGGCATCGAGTGTAGTAAGCAGATTTCAGGCCAACCTAGGGTAGGAGCATTGGACTGCTGTGAAAAACATACTTAAGTACCTTCGAAGGACAAAAGAGTTTTGTCTAGTATTCGATGGTAGCTCACTACAGATCCAAGGGTATACACATGCCGATTTTAGTCAGATCTAGATGATAGAAAGTCTACATTTGGATATGTTTTCATGATAGGATCCTGTGCTGTTTGCTAGAAAAGCAGCAAACAGGGGTCCACTACAGACTCCGCGACCGAGGCCAAGTACATTGCCGCAAGTGAGGCTGCCAAGGTAGCCGTGTGGATGAAGAAGTTCGTTCACGAGTTGGGAGTAGTTCCATCTAGCACATCACCCATCCCATTGTTGTGTGACAACAATTGAGCTATTGCTCAGGCTAAGGAGCAATGAGCCCACTCGAAGTCGAAGCACATAAAGAGGAAGTACCATGTACTGAGGGAGATTGTTGGTAGCATCAGCGGAAAATGTAGCAAACCCATTAACAAAGCCACTATCATAGAAAGTGTTTGAGAAACACATGGAAAGCATGGGACTCCGACTAATACCTGATCGAACCTAAGTGCAAGTGGGAGCTGTTAGATAGTTTTGTATGCCCTTAGCTTTAATCAAAATGATGTACTTTATGAGTTTATTGTAAATGAATAAAAGTACATATTTGATTCATGTTCCCTTGGTATGTTTCTGTGTAATACCCTTAAACTGGACACTTAATGAAACTCGTGTTAGTTTAGAATGTTCACAGCCAGTGGGTTGGTCTGGGGAGACCTATCCGGACAAGGCTGACACTGTGGTGCCACCAAGTCGGTTGGGGTGGCTTGTCTCATCTACCGGGGTGAGACCCTAGGCACACATAGTGTGGGATTAATTGAAGTTTTGAACTAGACCAGAATTCTAGTATTGCCGTGGACATTGGAGATTGATGGGCAAAACTGGAAAGTTACACCCGACCCATAGACTCGATTAAAATACTGCACTAGGTGTCGGATTGGGGTGTCTTTGATGTATCAACAGTGAGATCCTTAGTGGGGGTCAAAACCTGGGTATGTTGGGACAGTCTGAGAATTCATCTGAGTGCGTGATCATAGTGACAGGATCAGCCCCTTTGTCGGACAAAGGTAATGATCGGGGAAACCAAGACTGCCGGCAACCAATTTCAATCATTGAGATTTGTTTTACAAAATATATTTTATATGAGATATAAAAGTATATATATATATATATATATATATATTATGGTTTTGAAATGTTTGCAAATAGGTTTTAATTCCTGGGATCCATATTTGAGAGAGTGCAACACTGTTCCTTGCAGCCGAGGGAGAGGTCCTCTCTTGTCGGGCAGTGTATGATCATTATGGGCTGAGAGGTTAAGTGTAAGACCATTGAGGATAATACCTGATGGGCTAATCTTGCATCTGCCCACAGTCCCTGGGTGTTACAAGGTGGGTTGGCCCAAGGACCACTTAGGGTAAGTGTTGGGCCCATAGAACCCATCTGATGGGTTTCAGGGGGTGCACTGTCCATAACAGTGTATTCGGACAGGCCTTGTAGCATAGGCTGGGCTGAACCCATGTGGCTGATGTGTAGATCAATGTTTGGGTCCCGCACCATACAACAAACCCAACTGGGCAGCAGTTTGGAAGGCTAAATGAATACATAACCCTAAATGGGCCTTAAGCCCATTTTGAATTGGGCTAATTTGATTAGTCTTTAAGGGGCGAATTCTGAGATAAGATCAGCTGATAGTATTGGGCCCACACCCTATCCACTCAGAGAGTCTAAGATCTAAATAAGATCTAGATTTGGAAACTTCCTAATTAGATTAGGAACTGGCTGATCTAATCTGCAAATAAGATAATGATTATCCCTTAACTTAAAGGGACTTCTAATCCAGATATGATTTGGGTTAGCAACTCCTAATGGGATTAGGAGCTGATCTCTTTAAGTCTATAAAAGGAAGAGGGGGGTGGCAGCCTTTAGACACATCATCCAACAGACTCAAGTCTTGTCTTCAGAGCTGAGATCACAGAAGAGAGCATTCTGCACCCTGCAAATACTCTCTAGCCGCCTCCTTCCTGATGCCGCCGCATATAGCAGTTCAATCTCCATTGCTTGGGATAAATCAAGATTGGATCTTGATTCCAATCTTTTGGAGAAAAGGTTGGTAGGAGTTGTATTCACAAGCCGTCCAGGTGATTCTTGGGATGAATCAAGTTCTTAGGAAGGACACTGCTGATTCTGTTCCACCTTATACTGCTCCATTTTCAGTGGGAGCAGATTTTGGTTTCTACCTTGGGCATGAACACTTTCATTGAGAGATATTATTTATCTGTATCATGTATTATCTCCCTCTCCTCCTTTTGGTTCCGATCTGGTTCAGTTTATGGTTCAAGAATGATCCTTGAAAATATGATTTTCTAAATAGGGAATTTGATTCCCAGTTGAAGGGAAAGAAAAATTTTTGAAATTCGTCCCCTTTATTCCGCATTCTTGGGCGTCCATGTGATGGATTTCCTATCCCTTTAGTTTTCTCTCTTAGAGAAAGATCTAGAAAAGTTCTTGATATCAGTCTTTGTTGAAAGGCTAATTTGGTTTGGTGCTCATTGTCATCCAAAGGATTCTTGTGAAGGATTTAGTGTGTAGGATGCACCATGCTGGTTCTGTTCCACAGTTGTTGTGTCATCTTCAGCAGGAGTGAAGGATTCTTGGTTCCTTCTTTGGGTGTGAACACCAACTTTGGAAGAAATCTTTTTCTCTGGATCAGTTATAATTACTCCCTTCACTTTTGGTTCAGATCTGATTTGGTTTTGGTTCAAGTAGGATCCTTGAATCTTGATTCTAAAATTAGGGAATGTGAATCCCGGTTGAAAGGTAGGTAGAAAATTTTTGAAATTTGTCCACCCATTCCGCAACTGTTTTGGTGTCCATACGATGGATTCTACCATCCCTTTTAGCCACCCCTAATCATGGAGGAAAATGTAGCCAACACCCATCTTGGAGATGCATATGAAACACAACCTTCTGAAGATGAAGATGAAGATGACTGTGAAATACCACCTGGCTTTGGTTGGTATTTTGTACCATTGAGAAATGATGCCAACATATCTTGAGAATTTGGATGATTAGATTAGTGAACTGTGTGTTGAACTTGAAGTTTTGATTTGTGTTTAATACTTGTTAAGCTTGCTTTGGGATCTTTTTATTTTGGAGTATCTAAATATTATATTTGATGAATTAAGAATGCATGATGTTATGGCAATATCTATAAAATCTTTTGCAAATTTTCTTTTCTTGTCTTCTTAGTGTTTTTGAACAGGAAGTCCAAAAGGAAACTTTGAGAGACTTAACCATCTAAAGGGGTTCCTTTCCATTTGTACAGGTAAGGACATTTCTAAATCAAGTCTTGCTTTTATTTAGTTTTACTTCTTTTTATATACAGATTCATTGAATTGCAATTTCTGATGTATAGCTTATTACATATACTATGACTAAAAGCAACTTGGTTAGAGTAAAGAAGTCTGATCTTCAAAAGGCTCAAAGGTGTTTTAGTTTTTCCTCCTTTTCTAAAGTATGACTAATTATAATGGCATGAATGTTTAAGATTGCGGCTGTTGACTTGTTTCTTTCTTTGATTCAAACTACTCTTCCTCTTTCTTTTCAGTTTCTAGGGTTGCACCCACCTTACCTTCTTCCTTAGCCTTCTTTTCCACCTCTTGCAGCTCCTTACCACTCCTCAAAGTAATGGCTTGCACCTGCTCTCTTGGGTTTGCTTCAGTATTGCTGGGTAAA